>NC_056739.1:1008583793-1008658793 GCF_019279795.1 Protopterus annectens | reverse complement strand
ATACTCATTTTACTTTTGCAAGCTGGAAACAAGACAATCAAAATAGAATGAAAGTGTTGCAAGCTCAGAAGTCCAAAGTCAGGCACCACTTTATATTCATGTATCATAATGCCCAAGTTTTGTTAGTTAAATTAACTTTCAACACACACTTGGTTGTTCAGTGCTGTTTTGAGAAATGACATAAAATGTAATAAGTAAAGAAACTTAAGATGCAAAGCTTTATTATCGCTATAGAGACTACTTTAGAGCAAGTTAATATACTGGCAGCTGGAATTTGTGACTGATCAATATGATAGGCTTTTGTGATTTTAAACATATGCTAAGCCAGTTTTTAGTATTGATTTGTCTACTAAAGACTTCCTAAGAATCCTAGGACGCTAGGAAAGAAAGGTGAGAATCAGTGTGCCCAGCCATTATCTCACAGGAGTTGACGATTTTTTGATTGCTTCATACATTGTTATGCTGAAAACAAAGTGCAGGACTGTAACTGCTATGCAGACACATTACAACTACATGCCTCCCTAAAACCATGTCAACAGGCAGAGTGTTCACCCTCATTGCAGTTTCACACTCTGCCCTTCCCTAATGCAAGGCATGCAATCTCAGGCCTTCCCACAGATTTTGCGCATATAGGACTTCACCAACAACTTCCTCCTCCTTTCCCAACCTGGATGACCCAGATGAGGCAGCAGCCATTGTTGCCCTATTGCTTCTCTCCCCAACAGGCCAATTTCCTGGCAGTCTAGAGTGATCATTGAACCAAGATCATTTGTGGAGTTGTCAGAACCAAAACCTCTGCATAGCAGGTGCAGTCATATGTCCGTCTGAATTTTGAAAGTGTATCTTTGTTATAAACTATGGTTTTCAATCTTTTACCAAAAACAAGCAACATTTTTTCACTTTGCATATATTAGTTTGAATCCATGGTTATGTACATAATTTAGATAAAGTTTCATATTCCAATACCGTACCTTATTTGTTAGCCAGTCATTCATTAAGTCATCTTGCTGTTTTAATTTCTATGAATTCTGTAATAAAGAATGTCCATCTTCTTGGTGATGTAGATCTGCAGCAGGAATAAAAGCACATAATGGTTAGAAGGATTATTACAGAAATAAGCATATTGGATGATAAAAATCAGCTTCAGCTTTTATTAATGATGAACACAAGTGTCAAAAAGTTGTGTAATGCTTACAATTAACTGAACTAAAAAATGCAGTTGTCGTTATTTACCTATTTATGATGCCAAAAAGAAAATAGAGCAAAGGAAACAAAAAGTCTAAATTCAGGCGGTAAGCCCCCACTTGCAAGAGTTTATGGAATGAATAGACTGTATTTGCTTTTATACATTATGAAAACAGCATTCAGCAGAAATGGAGGATTATGTTTATGATCCAAGAAGCCTGGCGCACAACCTATCTCTAGTACTATAAAAAGGAGCTGGCCTGAAAATTCAGCACAGACATTCAGTCAGTGACGGATATGAAATTAATGAATATCCACAGTAATCCTATAAATCTAAAGGTCAAACCTTGCCCCTTTTATTATATTGATTGAACATAAAACACCGTTGACAGCTGACATACATTTCCATTTCTGAATGCACAAGGGAACTAAATCTCTGACCATTAATACTATTCATATGGATATTGACACTCTATATGAAGCAAGGTGAAGTCATGCATATGAAAGATTCTGGCTTGTTTTGTAGAGGTTATGGCCTTCAGGAACAAACTGCTATTTAAAACATTAGATATTATCTAACACCTGCAAGGAGAATTTCTTGAAAACCAAGGAAAATGTAGGAAAATAGATGTAGATGAACTGACAAGAAATTTCTTTAGACTGATTTTAATATTTTAAAGAGTTTAAATCTTGTGCAAACTACTTACTAGACAAGTTGATCTCCAAAAGTATGTCTATGTATGCATATATGTGTGTGTGTGTGTGTGTGTGTGTGTGTGTGTGTGTGTGTGTGTGTGTGTGTGTGCGCGTGTGCATGCGTGTGTGTGTGTGTGTGTGTGTGTGTGTGTGTGTGTGTGTGTATATATATATATATATATATATATATATATATATATATATATATGTGTGTGTGTACATGTGTATATATTTGAACATTTGGGCACAGGAGAATAATGAGAAAACAACCTAGATTTTCATTATGAGAATAACTGTTTTGTTATATTGACAGGTTGGAAGGGTATTATTGCCTCTGCCTGAAAAATCTGTATGCATGTGTGTGTGTGTGTGTGTGTGTGTGTGTGTGTGTGTGTGTGTGTCTATATATATATATATATATATATATATATATATATATATATATATATATATATATATATATATATATATATATATATATATATATATATATATATATATATATATATATATATATATATATACATATATATATATATATATATATATATATATATAGTATAGCAAGCATTCCTCCTTGTAGATTTTGTAAAAAGTCATCAATGGTTACCAGAATTTACAGACATTAATGACACTTTGAAAGGCATTCAAGCCACGAAAAGTCCAGCCCTCTTTGACCTCCTGTCTCTTCATAGAACAAGTGGTACCTCAAATACTTGCTTAAATAAGTCTTCATTAACAGATAAAGTAGACATATTTGCATGATACATTGGCATTCCAAAATATCCTTCTGCTCTTGAAAAAGCTTCCAATACATGCCAAACAGAATAGTACCCTTATCACCTTCAATGTAATTCTAGATAACTGGATGGGCAGTCTTAAATTTTAACTGGACTATCTTGTCCCACCCTTGTTGAGCCTGGATGGAATGTATTTTTTTTTCTTGCTAGACTAGTAATGGTCTACAGACTGATTTCTTTATTAATTACCTGAGGACATTAGTTTATAAATAACATGTACATCAATATGCAGTTTTAATTACTTACATGAACTATAATGCTTCTATATGCTACAGTTTTAGACTTTGTTGTTTTACATGTGAGTTTTCTTTTCTACTTAAAATATTAAATGTGCCATTATGATCTCAGGTTGATGACCTTTTTACTTTAGTATTTTTCTGACCCCTGTCTAGTACTAGCTTTAATAAATAAGGTCTGGTCCACTACTCATCCAGTGTGCCCATGTTAATAACGTAAGTCAGTCCTTCCTAGGATAATTACCTATCATGTGTGTCATACTTTAATCTGTAGGAACATTTCTTCCAAGGCATGCTAAATGCCCCAGTATATGTCTAGTATATATAAATATGTAAGGTAAGGTTTAACGTTGGCATGCCCGGTGCCCCTATACATGTTCCAGTATATTATTAAGGCCATGTCTTGCTTGGAATTGCTAGTTCTTCCTACATGTAACCTACTTTTAATAACTAACTCTATCTTTCCTTTTATATTCCAGTATACTCTGTATTTGTCCTGTTTGAACATTGAAGATTAAATCTTCTTTAAATATGCTAGTGCATCATGTTTAAAATGTTTTAATATCTAAAATAAGTTCTTCCTTGGACCTGGTAATATGAAATCTGTTTGTAGATAATGTCTTCCTGGAATATTCTAGTAACACTCAATACTGGCCTATTATAATGTTTTGTGTTAGCTCATCTGATGGTATGCATGCCTATCTCATAACAGTTGGACTTTCTTTCATTAATATTATCTTTGTTACTTTGTCTGATAGTTTGACTGAAGTGCCTGCCACAGATTCAGTGAATACATTCAAAGTAGCTGGGAACAGTCATTCGTTATCATAGGATCATAGTATCATAGGAGATTACTAGGCTATCAACCTGGAGGTCATTTCAAGCATAGTTGTTTCATCCCAATGTACTACCATGGAAATGTTAGTTAATACCCAAGATTGCATTTAGTAATGGCTGACCATGTCCAGGAGGGTTGTGGTACTATCCCCAATAAGAATTTATGGTGCCCCATCCACTTGTCCAGGTTATTCTTGAACATTGTCAGAGAGGTGCTCTGTTTCACATGAATAGGGAGCCTATCCCAAAGACGTGGCAGTTTCTGGGAGATGAATGTGTCCCTCCAGCATGTCCTATTTAAGTCACAGGCCATAGTTATGCCTCTGGAATGGGTAGCCCTAGTCCCATTTGATTTATGTATATGCAGCAAATTCATTAGGTTTGGATCTGAGATTGTTCTGTAAGCCAAGTATAAGTGTCCCCTAAGAAGTCTATATGATATAGAGTATAGTGACAGGGACTTTAGTCGGTCTGTGTAAGGCACATGCTGGAGTCCCTACATCTTCTTTGTTAGAAACCTCTGAGGTCTCTCCAATTGCTGCAGGTGCTTTGTACAGTACATGCTGAACAGGGCATTATACTCAATTATGGGCTGATTTAGTGCCGAGTATAGGGGGGTTATAAAAAAAAAAAAAATACTTGTTTTCCCACCTTTCTAAACTAGTATAGTCCAGTTTTCAGGTTAGTGCTGAATTCAGGGCTGTGTTACAAGTTTCTGTGTTTACCATACCTTACTTGGATAGAATAAAGTTTCTCTGTTCACCTGTGGAGAGGGGAGCTTTGAGCAGCCTATCTGTCCCTGGAGGAGGGCTTTCAGCCCAGAAATTAGTAGTTTATTGGCCATTTTGAGCTACTTTATATCTCTTTCATTTCCCTGCTATAAAACCTGCATTTCCAACGTTGTTGTGCTTGTATACAGCTCAGCAAGCTCCTGCCTGGTGCCCTGCAGAGTTCTACACCAGCAGAGAGACAAAAGAAAAACTTTGGAGTGATTAAGTATCCTTTTTCTGCATTTTCTTGCTGCCTTTAGCTAATTCTGCCTAAAATGACGATTTTTAAGAGTTTCTGTGATTTAAAAAGCTTGTTTCAGCTACATATTGTACTTATTTCACTGCCTGCACTTTAACAAAGTCATTTTTGTGTTTAAATTACCTGTTTAACTGTTGTAGGCTACACACTCAAGTGTGATAGCCATTTCTGTGCATTTAAAATGTTTCTTTGATTGTATCTGCTTTATTTTCTGAAAAACACAAAAAAAAAAAATACTTGCTTTCCCACCTTTCTAAGCTAGTATAGTCCAGTTTTCAGATTAGTGCTGAATTCAAGGCTGTGTTACAAGTTTCTGTGTTTGCCCATACCTAACTTGGATAGAATGAAGTTTCTCTGTTCACCTGTGAGAGAGGGGAGCTTTGAGCAGCCTTTCTGTCCCTGGAGGAGTGGTTTCAGCCCAGAAATTAGTAGTTTATTGGACATTTGGGGCTAATTTCTATCTCTTTCATTTCCCTGCTGTAAAACCCGCATTAGCGAGGTTTTGCACAGTGGGCAGCGTCGGTTAGCTAGGGTATAACTATTCCCGGCTCCACAAAGTCTACTCTTCAATTTTTCCCATGGAACTAGACAAACTTTCAACTTAAGCACTCAAACCATTCACTTCTCAGCCCGGCACTTGCTCAAAACTCATAGCAAGTACTAATAAACCTTAGCACT
The DNA here is from genome assembly GCF_019279795.1 of Protopterus annectens. Classification (NCBI taxonomy): domain Eukaryota; kingdom Metazoa; phylum Chordata; order Ceratodontiformes; family Protopteridae; genus Protopterus; species Protopterus annectens. The sequence continues at coordinate 1,008,653,332 of NC_056739.1, read as the reverse complement.
AGACTCCCCCGTATACTGTAGAGAAAGACAAGGCTCTCTATCGACCTTATCAGCCAGTCAGTAAAACAGCTCACTGTACCTATCCAGGCATATCCAAAGAGCAGATTCAGGTGTACACTCTGGTCTAACTGGTGAATCTGGGTATTTTGAGGCAATGTTACAACTGCCTCATGTACACAGACAACCCTCTCCTCCTAGCACCAAACACTAATACATGCGAGAGATGCAATTATACAGCCAAACTGGAGGCTAAGCTCTCTCAACCCAAGACTGGACCAGACAGTCAAGAGGAGAAGGGAATTACTTGCATCGCACCACCAGTCTCACATAGATCTATGAAACCAGCACCAGCAAAAAACACATATAAATGCACGAAAACATACTTGGAGGCTCTAAATAAAATTCTGCAAAAGCAACAGAGACCTTCAAAGCAGACATCCAAGCAACCTTCACCCCCAAACACAAACCATGAAACACATACTTCACAAAATCAATGTGCCATGCAATCACAGCCCTTAAGGCAAAATAACATACCTGACACACTAGTAATAGGTGACTCTATAGTCAGGCACACTGATGTCCCACTCACTAGGCTGAACAAGAAGGTTACTGTTAGCTGCCTGTCGGGTGCCAGGATCCACCACATAACACAAGCACTCAGGTCACTCCAGAATAAGTACAAATACAACTCTGTCGTTGTCCATGTTGGTGTGAATGACCTGAGCTGTACCTCCCTGGACTACATGAAAAGAGACATGGAAGAGCTCTCTGATCAAGTAGCCCAGGCCAGAATTATCCTGACCCTGAGTAGCATCCTGCCCTCACTAAGAATGATACCACGGTATAAACAAAAAATTATCATTTTCAACAACTGGCAAGGCTTCTGGTGTCATTCAAAGGGGATCCTGTGTCTGTCAGCCTGGGATGACATGCTCGACAAACCAAGCTGCTTCGCTAGAGATGGCTTGCACCTGTCACCCTTAGACTTTCGAATACTGGCCAAGGCTCTTACCACCCCCATAGAGCCTTTTTTAGGCAAGGCTCAAAAGACAAACCCACCACCATAAATAGCACAAGTAACACAAAACTGAGGGTAATGCTACTCATTGCCAGAAGTCTAAACCTCAAAATGCACGCACTCGAGGCACTACTCAGTATGGAGAAAATCGATATATGTGCAGTAACAGAATCCTGGTTTAAGGCTCCAGAGAGCACCCCAGCACTACCAGGCTACAACCTATACCATACATTTTGGCCACAAAACCCGGACCGAAATACAAAAGGCAGGGGCGTATCCATGTTTATCAAGGATACCCACACCTCCAGAGTAGTGGCACAGCACAATGCTTCAGAGATCATCCACATGCAACTAACAATGGGCAGAACTGCAATTCAAATTGTAGCTTGATACAGATCACCCACCATGTCCCAGGACCCCCATTCCACTGGGAAACATAAAGGTCCTACCAAACACCCTGATATTGGGTGATTTCAATTACCCAAACACTAACTGGGAGAACTACTCAAGTACTAACTCCCTTGCCCAACATTTCCTAGAATTTATAAACTCAAACATCCTGGATCAACTGGTCAATACCCCCACCAGAGGTGACAACATATTGGACCCAGTCATCACTAATATGGGTGACCGGTGTTCCACATTGGAGGTCAACCCCTCGCTGGTTAGATCTGACCATAAACTAATCACTCTGGATATCCACATTCAGCACCCACCCCCGGTCAAAGAAACCACTGTGAAAATCTTTTCAAAAGCAAACTTCACGTTACTTAAGACTGAGGTGGAAAGTTTCAAATCCCCCATGCTAAAGGATAACGCTGCCCAAGCTGCAAAATTCTTTACTAATGCACTCTACGGGCACCTACAAGAATGCATGGATCATGCTATCCCAAGCAAAACCAAGATTCACTCCACCAAGAAAAGGAAACCAGTCTGGTGGACCCCTGCCATAAACAAGCTATACAACAGAAGGAGGAAACTAGTACAGAAAAGAGTAAAATCCCAAGAGGGGAAGACATCCCTGATCAGTATCAGCAAGAAACTATGATCCCTCATAAAATCATCCAAGGCTAGCTTCAAAAGAAAAATTGCCAAGGACTCCAAAGAAAACCAAAAGGCATTCTTTAACTATGTGAAGAATCTAAGTGGCAATTCCCAGATCTGCTAAGAGTTAGTGCAGAATGGCACAAAATACACTGATCCAACCAATATCGGCAACATCCTGGCAGACAGGTTCAGTGCCAACTTCACCCCACTCTCACCCCCAAAAGGGCCCATAACCATACCAGAAGAATATAGTGCCCATGAAATCACAGACACTGAGGTTAAAACAGCCCTCTCCAAAGCCAAAAACACAGCATCAATGGGACCAGACAGTGTCGCTGGCTGTGTCCTACATGAACTCAAAGATGAACTAACCCCTCACCTAAACACGCTGTCCAAACTCAGCCTCTCCACAGGCTACATGCCCATAGAGTGGTGCACAGCAACGGTTATTCTGCTCTACAAAGGTGGAGCCACAACAGACCCTGGGAACTATCACCCTATAAGCCTGACTAGCTTGGTCTGCAAGGCTATGGAGCGCATCATCATGGATCTCATTAACAGAGACATCTGGAACCTTCAAACACTGGACCCTACCCAGTTTGGCTTCGTTAAGGGCTGATCATGCCTCCTAAACCTGGTGGACTTCTTTGAGACAGTTACCAAGGGTACAGATGAGGGAAAGGTGGTCTACACAGCCTACCTAGACCTCAAAAAGGCCTTTGACACCATTCCCCATTCTGGTATTATAGACGAGCTCACCTGCCTGAACATAAATCCCTACATCACGAGATGGGTTGCCAACTGGCTCACAGACAGAACCCACATGGTAGGAGTTGCGGGAGCTAGGTCTGACTCTAAACCGGTTACAAGTGGCATTCCTCAGGGCTCAGTCCTAGGACCCCTCCTGTTCAGCATATACTTCTCAGAGGTACAGGCAAGCACAGAAGGACTATGGCTGACCAAGTTCACAGATGACTGCAAACTAGGGGCCATAAATGACTCTCTGGCTGACACAGGCATCCTCCAAAAGGGTCTCACTGAGTCAGATACCTGATGTCAAAACCATGGCCTCAAGCTAAATGCCAAAAAGTGCATAGTCATCCCCTTTGGAAAAAACAAAGTACCCACAAACTACAACATAGGTGGTAGCCCCCTAAATACGGAAGACGAAATAAGGGATCTGGAGACCCAAGTAGATAGTAATCTCTCCTTTGATAATCACATTGCCAAAGTGGTTAGAAAATCCTTCTATGTTCATAGGTTCATAGGTTCATACTAGGCTATCTGCCCTGGAGCAATTATAAGCCTAGCCCGATTCTGTATGGCTTGCACCACCCCTTGATTTGAGTATACTGTGCCCTTTTTAAGGTTTAGTTTACTGTGCCTCTGTCTAATAGTGACACGGGAGTAATCCCTGGGACAAACCTACGATCCCCCATCCACCTATCGAGATTCTTCTTGAAGAGATTCAGTGAGGTGCTCTGCCTCACATGAACTGGAATTCTATTCCAGAGCGAAGGGAGCCTCTGGGTTATGAACCTGTCCCTCCAGCAAGTTCTATTTATTTCTGTGCTGAGGTTCAAGTCCCTCGAGCATGTGGCTCTAAGGGATTTAGATTTACTGAGGTGGAGCATGTCCATTAATTCTGGATTTGACATAGCTTTGTATGTCAGGCATAGATCGCCTCGAAGTAGGTGGTATGCAACTGAGTAGAGTTGGAGTTTTTTTAACTGAGCAGCATATGGCATCTGTTTGAGAACCTTGCTCCTCTTGGTGAGATAATTTTGGGGTCTTTCTAATTGCTGCAGGTGTCGGGTAAGGTACATCCCAAAAGGGGCATTGTATTCTATGATGGGCCTGATGAGGGATGAATAAAGGGGCACGATTACCTCTCTTGATCTAGATGTGAAACCCTTCGTGATGAGGTGGGCTAAGTAGAAGGTCTTTCTAACCACTTTGGCAATGTGGTTTTTAAAGGAGAGATTGCTGTCAACTTAAGTCCCCAGGTCCCTAATAAATTTCTCTGTACTTAATGGGTTTCCACCTATGTGGTAATTTGTGGGCACATTGTTTTTGCCAAAGGGTATGACTATACATTTTTTGGCATTGGCTTTAAACCATGGCACTGGCACCAGTTATCTGTCTCTGTGAGACCTTTTTGAAGGATGTTTGTGTCAGCTGGAGAGTTGATTATGGCACCCAGTTTGCAGTTGTCTGCGAACTTGGTGAGCCATAGTCCTCCCACGTTTGCCTGTACCTCGGAAAAGTATATAACGAACAAGAGTGGTCCCAGGACAAAACCCTGTGGGATGCCACTTGTGACCGGTTTCGAGTCTGACATGGCTCCAGCAACTCTCACTCCGTGGGTTCTGTCTTTGAGCCAGTTTGCGACCCATCTTGTGACATAGGGGTTTATATTTAAGCTGGATAGCTTATCTATGATGCCCAAGTGGGGTATTGTGTCAAATGCCTTTGCAAGGTCCAGATAGGCTGTGTGGACTACCTTCCCTTCATCTATGGCTTTGGTGACTGTTTCGAAGAAGTCAACCAGGTTCAAAAGGCAGGATCTGCCCTTGACAAAGCTGAACTGGGTAGGATCTAGTGTCTGTAGGTCCCCAATGTCTTTGTTTATGAGCTCCATGATGATCCTCTCCATAGCCTTGCAGACTAAGCTAGTCAGGCTTATGCGGCGATAGTTTCCAGGGTCCGTAGAGGCTCCACCTTTGTGGAGTGGGACCACTGTTGCTGTACACCATTCTGTGGGCACATATCCTGTAGTGAGGCTGAGATTGTATAGCTGTTTTATTTGAGGGATTAGTTCCTCTTGGAGTTCATGTAGGACACAACCTGGGATGCCATCTGGTCCCATGGAAGCAGTGTTTTTTGCTTTGGAGAGGGCAGCCTTCACCTGAGCATCAGAGATGTTTGGGAGGCAGCCCTCTGCCTGGATAGATACTTGCTCTTTTGGGGGGAGGGGTGGAGAATTTTGCACTGAACCTGTCTGCCAGGATATTGGTGATGTTTGTGGGTTCAGTGTATTTTTTGTCGTTTAGAATCAACTCAGAACAAGTCTGGGAGTTGCATTCCAGGTTTCTAACATAACTGAAAAAAGCCTCATGATAGTCTTTGGTGTCCTGTGCAATTTTTCTCTCGAAGCTGGCCTTGGAGGATTTTATGAGGGATCGTAATTTTTTGCTAGTACTGATCAGAGATGCCTTCCCTATTAGGCATTTTGCTCTATCATGTAGTAGCTTCCTCCTTCTGTTGTACAGTTTATTTATGGCAGGGGTCCACTAGATTAGATGCCTGCCTTTGGATGATTGGGTCTTGGTTTTATTTGGGATAGCATGATCCATGCATTCCTGGAGATGTCCGTAGAATGCGTTTATATAGGATTCTGCAGTTTGGGCCGTAGTTTCCACTGGCCCTGGGGCCTTGAAGGATTCCACTTCGGTTTTGAGAAGTGAGAAGTTCGCTTTTGAGAAGTTTTTCACTGTGGTTTTCTGGGCTGGGGGTGGGGTCGGGATGTGGACATCCAGTGAAATTAGTTTATGGTCTGATCTTACCAATGAGGGATATGTGGCCCACCTAATCATAAAAGGGTTTGCATCCAGATCAAAAGAGGTAATTGTGCCCCTCTATGCATCACTCATCAGACCCATCATAGAGTACAACACCCCATTTGGGATGTACCTTACAAGACACCTGCAACAGCTGGAAAGACCACAGAAGTACCTCACCAAGAGGATAATTGGCCTCAACCAGATGTCCTATGCAGCTCGATTGAAGAAGCTCCAGCTGTACTCGGTTGCATAGGTGATCTCTGCCTGACATACAAGGCCATGTCCAACCCAGAATTGATGGACATGCTCCACCTAAAGAAAACCATATCCTCTCGAGCCACATGCTCTAGTGATCTAAACCTCACCACAACAATAAATAGGACATGCTGGAGGGATAGATTCCTGTCCCAGAGACTTCCCATGTTCTGGAACAAGATTACAATCTACATTAGGCAGAGCTCCTCGCTAACACTCTTCAAGACAAACCTTGACGAGTGGATGGGAAACAGGAAGTTTACCCCAGGGATCACTTCAATGGCTCTGCTGGACAGAGGCACAGGGAACTAATCTAAGGGGGTGACAAAAGCCAACACTTTCTGGCTAGGCTTATAAATGCCTTTGGGCAGATAGTCTAGTAGCTACCTATGAACCTAAAACCAGTTTTGCTGTCGAGGTGATGCCTTTACTAATCAAGTGTGCAATATAGAAAGCCTTCCTTACTACAGTAGACACATGGTGGTCGAAGTTAAGGTCGCAGTCAACTTGTCATCCCAGGACCCTAACCACTTCATGGGTACTTAGGGTATTGTTGTTGATTTGATAGTGTGAAGGACATTGTTTGTGCTGAAGGCAATGATGATGCATTTGTTTGCATTCAGTTTGAGACCATGGCTAAGAAACCAGTCGTTCATCTGCGTAAGACCCTCCTGGAGTATACTGACATAATTTGGGGATTCAATGATTGTACCTAGTTTGTAGTCGCCTGCAAACTTGGTCAGCCACAACCCCTTAGTTTTGACCTGAAGTTCTGAGAAGTATATACCAAACAGTAGTTATCCTTGTGGCACCCAGCTGGTAACAGGTCTGCTGGTTGATGTGAAGTCACACACTTTGATAGTGTGAGTCCAGTTTGTGAGCCGGTTGGCAACCCATATTACAACAAAAGGTTTTCCATGCAGTTTGCTATGTTTATTGATAATGCATGAGTGTGGGATTTTGTCAAAAGTCTCTATCAAGTCGAGGTATGCTGTGTGTATTGATTTTCCCTCATCAATGCCCCTAGTAACACTTTCAAAAAAATCCACCTGATTTAACAGACAAGATCTGCCCTTGACAAAGCCACTCTGGTTAGGATTCAGGATTTGGAGGTTGCCTATGTCTTTATGAGAACAATGGAAGTAATGGAAGAAACAATCTCCCTAGACAGACTTAAGTATTTAAGTATCAGGAAGATTTTGCAGTTTCTCAGCAAGATATGATACATAGGATCCAGGTGAGGGGCTACAGACAACTGGATATACAATCTGCTAGCCAGTGGGCATCTGGTCAGGATAGGATTCAGTTATTAACATATAAGGATAGAACTTATGTGGGCAAATTTGTGCCGATTAGATTTATCACGACTTATGGACATAATGTCAATCTCATCAGGGAAGTTGTGTCTAAACATTGGAATATCTTAATGGCCAATAAGGAGCTTAATCAGGCATTGGGGAATCAATGTAAATTATCGTATTTTAGCGGTAAAACATTTGCATTGTATTGACAGTTAATGTGCCATCAATTGACCATTACAGGGGATAAACTTTTGGGCTCATTTCCTTGCGGCCACTGCACTTTTTGTAAATATATATATAAATCAAAACAATTTACAAATAAGAATTCTGGACAGGTTTATGATATACAATGTTTTGGTAATGGTGGATCTGACTGAGTTGTATATTTAGCCACTTGCACCTGCTCAGCATTCTATGTTGGACAACATCCTGACCTCTATGTATTCGGATGTCTGAATATTATAGAGACATCCATAATAAACGTTTAACCAATGCTCTATATTGACACAACACTATACACAATACTGCCCAGTTCCGTTTCACTGATATAGAAAAGATTTCAGGGGGGACAAAACTAATAAACTAGGTTGGCATTCCATTTTGAATACTAAAGAAAAATACTGGATAATTAAATTAGGAGGTCTATTCTTATCAGGATTAAATGATCATTTATAATTACTATATCTTATTCTTAATTACACTGGAGGAAATGACTTAACAGGAAGTTGTGTATTAATTACAATATATATTTATCTTTGTATCACAGCATGTTTATTCACTGAAGAAGGCAAGTTTGTCGAAACTGGTATGATGTTGTGTGATTAAAAACTTCGTATGCTATAACACTTTGGTGCTGGCCTTCTTTTTTGCATTAAGTATTTCTAAGCCATTAAAAAAACAGCAATAAAGGTTCAATGCCTGCTGATAAAATATTGATAGCAGGACCCCTACTTTAAACAGAACTGATTAGAGCTAGTCAATGAGACAGGTGTATATCACAAATAATACCTAAGTGTTAGAATCACCTTCATTTTGAGAACAGGAAATTAAAACAGCAAGACTGTGGTTAAAGCTAAATTGGGCAAGTATATGGGCAGCAACAAAAACACTTGAGATATTCAGGAGTTTGCACTTTCAATGGCCTAATAAGCCTATGCATTTAGTACAGCTATAAAAATGTGTAACTATTAGAAGGTGAATTTCCTCTGTGACAGTGAAAAACATACTCGAACAATTATAACCATTAAGTTTTATCACTCCACACTAGGTTTGAAAATGTAAAGGTGAATTATTGAGACCCATTCAGAAGTACTAAATCCCATTTTGGAGACCATACCTTATATTAAAAAGAGTATAAGGTTTGTTGGAAGAGTTCTCAAATGAAATTATAATGTCTTGAATGTAATTTATTGCTTAGATGATCAGAAAAACACACAGAGGCCTTCATCTCTGAAGTAATCTCTGAAATGGCATGAGGCATTCATTCACCTCTAGGAAGTGTTTTTATAGAGTATTAATATCATGAGCAGGGGCTTTATTTGAAAATATAGGTAGTCTGATCACTCAGGCAATATTCATGGTTTGACCATTTAAATACCTTCAGCCCTTCTTCAATAGGTCTGACCAGTAATAGATTCCTGCCTTCAGCTTCCTTTTTGAAATATGCTGTTAAACTGCAGTGTTGCAATTCATCAGTCCAGTATTTATAACACAACTTCTCTTACAAACATAGGTTCATAGGTTGTTACTAGGCTATCGGCCCTAGGGCCTATACAAGCCTAGCCATAACAATTCCCTGCATATTTCTTCCCACAGTATTTACTTCCCTGGATCCCTGTCTAGCAGGGCAACTGATGTGATCCCTGGGGTGAATTTCCTATCTCCAATCCATTCATCAAGGTTCCTTTTGAAGAGGGCCAAGGAGGTGATCTGCTTGACATGTATGGGCAGTCTATTCCAGAGTATGGAGAGGCTCTGGTTCAGGAACCTATCCCTTCAGCATGTTTGTTCATTGTGATGACAAGGTTTAGATCCCTGGAGCGTGTGGCTCTGAGGAATTGGGATTTCTTTAAGTGGAGCATGTCCAAAAGCTCAGGGTTTGACATGGCCCTGTATGTTAAGCAGAGATCGCCTCTGAGTAGACGATATGCCACAGAGTATAGCTGGAGTTTTGTTAGACAGTCAGCATAGGGCATCTGCTTTAGGCCTGTGATTCTTTTAGTGAAGTATTTTTGCAGCCTTTCCAGCTGTTGCAGATGTCTTGTGAGTAACATATCAAATGGGGAGTTGTACTCTATAATGGGTCTAATGAGGGATGAGTACAGTGGGACAATGACCTCCTTTTCTCTGGATGAAAAGCCCTTAGTGATGAGGTGTGCCACATAGAAGGATTTCCTGACTGTTGTGGTGATGTGGTTATCGAAGGTGAGACCACTGTCCACCTGTATCCCTAAGTCTCTCATCACACTTTCAGTGTTTAGTGTATTGCCACCTATGTAGTAATTCATGGGTACATGTTTTTTTCCCAAAGGGGATAACTGTACATTTCTTGGCATTAAGCTTGAGCCCATGGCTCTGGCACCAAGCATCTGTTTCTGTAAGGCCCTTTTGTAGAATATTCACATCATTAGGGGATTCAATAATGGCTCCCAGTTTGCAGTCATCTGTGAACTTTGTTAGCCAGAGTCCCTTAGTGTTGGCTACAGATATTTTAAACAATCATTCCATAATATACATGAATAAACATTATATAACATACATTAAAAATTACACATACTTTTGCTAATTAGACTACATTCATACGTAAGTAGGGACAATACTTGCGCATTTGTAGATTTTGAAGATTAAGCATATGAACAAGTGTATTAGTGGGCTTGGCAAATACATAATAGATCATATGATTAGCGCTTAGCAATTTAAAGACATGGAAGTAAGGAAGGAACTAGATAGGGCAGAAAATGTTTATTTATATTGTAGGTAAGAGGTGAGGTTCAAAGATAGTTATATAAATGACTATCTTAAAGTCTATATTTATTGTATAAAGGTGAGAGTGAGTAGTGTCACTAAATAATGTACATAGCTGGCATATGCTCGTAAAACTATTCTTGTATTGGTGAACACTGATGGGGGTATAGTATTTAGAATAAAGATAAATGGATTGGTGATATGGCAAGCTGAAGGCAATAGTGGCATTTATCTCAGAGATTATTGATTTGATAGGTGAAGTTTTAGTTGCGTTTTAAATGAGATGTCATTCTGAATAGATTTCAATAGTAGTGGGCTGTTCCATTGCTTAGCTACTCTGTTTGAATATAGACAGTCATCTGCAGTATTTGATGATTTGGTTGTAATGATTTGTGATTTGTCTCTAGATCATAAAATTATGTTGTGGAAGTACTGTTGTTAAGGGCTGGACAGTTTTCTGGCTTGTAGAGAAGCCTCTGTATTGTATTTACCTGAGAAAGTTCTAAGTGATGTGGTAGTGCTAACCTATTTATTTCTGTGAAGGCTAGGCAGTGGTGTATTCTATTGTTATAGTTTAGTGCATATTTGGCTATTTTAATATAAAATTGTTCATGTTTCGACAGTTGCAAGACTTGAAGGTTAGTGAAGATTGAAGCAGCACAGAGGACCAATTGCAGTAAAAAAGTAGTGGCCATACATCTCCTGGCTCTGTAATTTTATTCTCTATTATGTACTCAATTTCTGATGATTTTTTAAACCACATGTGATACATAGTGGTTTAATTTCAACTAGTCATCTGTGATAACACCTAGTAATTTTACATGGGTTACTTGTTCTACAACTGTTATTGGTGGAGACTATATAGTAAATAGTGTTGATATGGTCAAAATATGCTTTTGGTTGAATAGCAGTAATTTAGTTTTATTAGTGTTTAGAGGTAGTTGTGAACTATTTATCTAAGTTTAAATCAATAAGAAGGATTGTTATGTAAAATCCTGGAGTTTAAAGAGGGATTTTGTGGAGCAGATCAGGAGTGAGTTATCAGAGTACTGAAGTGTAGCATTTTTTTGTAGCATAGAGGTCACTGTCAACTTTTACCATACTGCACCAAGGTGTCCCACATGAAGTACCAGTGATCAGCATTTTTTTGTAGCATAGAGGTCACTGTCCACTTTTACCATACTGCACCAAGGTGTCCCACATGAAGTACCAGTAACCTTAGTTGAAGGGTTTATTAAAATCTAAATAAATACTGCTTGATGAATTTTATTCATTTTAGCTATAGGGTCAAAGTTCAAACCAGCTGTATAAAGGATCATGACCTTTTTTACTCCACAAAAGCATATTATGCTAGCTGAGACATGTTTGGCTGCAGGTGATGCAGACATCAGACTAATACTTTAACTAAGATTCTTTTTATTCTGAAGCGGGTGAAGAACTAGGTCATTAACTAATTCTTTAAACTGGACATGTGGATACAATATACTTGAATATAAATTTATTACAAGGGCTTCCAACAATTCATATGGCATACAACAGTGACATTTTCAGTGTTACATATTACTTTGCTTAAGTTACTGTGTGAACATTGTCTAAGACACAGGTAGAGAAGGATAAAACCCAGCGAAACATCCAGATATCCTGTGTTTGATTACCGCACGAAGGATTCTAGAAACTATGGTAACAGCGAAGGTCAGCGCTGGCTCATCAGTCTGATGGGGAGGCAGCATCACATTAAGAAAGGAGTTAGCATATGTGGCAGCAGAAATGCACTCAATCTAATGCAGCCATGGTGATGCTCCCAAAACACTGATGGGAGAGGGTTAGTTGAAAAGGTCTACTGATTACTCCTACTCCATGATTTCCTGCCTCTTACCCTAAAGGAATAAATGGGCTATAACCTTCTATTCCTTAGGAAATGAATGGGTCAACAGAGTTGGTGTAGGGAAAGGGCTCCATGTGTACTGCTGGGCTGACATAAAAAGTACATGAACATTAACATTTATGTGCATCTTGACAGAGTTAACCCTCACATTATCATTAGACAGTTTCCAAGTCCTATAGTTTGCCTAACATGCAAAAATACTACATTTATTTTCAAACGTACTAGCACCCAAACTATAGAAATAGTAATAGAAGCAAAATATGAAGCTTTTGGTAGCTATTAAAATGTGTGCAGGGTCTTCCTGTGGAAGCAGTATTAGTCTCTCTTTGACCACCATTTTGCCCAGTTATAAAATCACCCTTGAAATTACCATATTGCTGAGTATTCTGCTGTGACATAGTAAGTATTTATAGGATCTGTAACTTGCCTGTCAGTCACATTGACTATTTATTTAGCAGGCATTTAATTTCTAGCACTGGACCATCTTTTCAGTCATAACCTAGATGCAAAAAATGCAGAACTAAACAATATAAGATGACAGCATAATAATACAATAAAAGGAAGGCACAAGGTGTGCAATAATACACAGGGCAGCATAAGAGAAGAACTTGACAAAAATCATATACAAGGGAATACTTTATACAGCTTATGACTGTTTTGCCACAAGGAATGCAAGAAAAAAAAGATAGCTAAATTATGTACATATATATTACAAATGTAGTGTACATGCAATTGCATTTATGCTGCAGGCATACCTTAATCTGATTACCGAATGTCTGAAACTGGCAGAAGCTGCTTGGAAATGAATTCCAGATGGAGAAGCTTAGTGGAGATAGTGTAGCAGCAATGACAAGTGCAGAGAAGATGAAATAGGAGATCTAAAAGACCTGGGATGTTGCTCTACAGCAAGAGTCACAGTAAAGCCATACTTTATTTCAGGCAAAGGACCATATTATGGAAATATGCTGATAAGAAAATAATTATTTGTGAAACTGAAGATCAGCTTACCTGCTTGATTGCAGGGCACTAATGAAGCCTTTGGCCTGCTACAACAATAACATGCAAAATGGCATGTGTGCTCTAGCATTTGTTGATGATTTTTTTGTATTCCTGACACTGACTGAGAATTTTGTATAATTGAGAAGAGATAGCTTACATATGGTCTCTGTTCATGGAATTCAATGCCTATGCAATGGTGCAAAACCAAATATGTGGTCCTACATAACTGTTTACAAAGTGATGCTGGTGAGCTTTAGTTAGTGGAATGTGTCAGCAACTCATCCCCTCATAACCATATTACAATAATAAGCCTAGGAAAACCTTTTTGCCTGATAACTGTGGTAACATTTTGAACTGCTGTTAGACATGATGATGGAAAACAGTACAGCAAAGGGATCCATGTGCAAAAGTGATCCTACCAACTAGTAAATGTTATGAGTATCTGTATTTATGTCAAGGGTCTAATTATTTCAAAGCAAAGTTTTAATTTCCCCACTTACAAGTTGCAGAGGTGTAAATTACACTAAATAAATTTGCTAGTTATACATCACATACGTCTCCTGTTGAGTACAAAATAATTACCTAAATGCTTCAGATAATTTTTTTATAAATTGCCAGCACTGTTCTCGTTTGTAAATGTAACTACCCAACCCTTAAACGGCAATCTTATACCACCAGTAATTCCTTAAGTAGTACTAACTTACTTAGAATGGCTCAGTTGTCCAAATATCAGCCTCACTATCATTGATATTTACTTTACAAAATTACTCCTTCTTGCATCTGCTAAAAATCTGATGATATATTCATTATTTTCACTTTTAAAACTAGTGGCAATCCATTATAAATTCCACTGTGCTTAAGAATTTCTCTAAGGCAACCCTATTGCAACTCATACTTGACCTAAGTGACTTCAAAAGTAGCCATCTGCCTACACGCCAAAGCTGTCATCTACAGGTCAAACTTCTATTTATACCTAAACAGTTGCATTTAGAAGTCTGTTCCCATCAGCTCCAATTTTAATGGGGAATTCAGCCATTATGGTAGAATACTCATTTCAGTCATTTGTCTTACAAAAGACAGAAAGTACACAATTCATGCAATTATTTTCATTTTCCACATCAAAAAAGCATTGAAAAAGGGTAGCAAGCATCATAAGTATACCATCAGAAAGTATAGAACTAACTCCGAACATTAGTGCAGCCATTCCCCCTAAAGGTCATATAAGACAACAAACTAAGAAGTAACACCTATATATGCTCTGGGTTCTACCTGACTTCACCGAAACACCACAACACCTAACCGACAGTACAAAACACGAAAATCCACATGCCTACACAAACACGAAACCTTATACACTTCACACACCACAATCAACAAACAAAACACATTCCCCATCCAAAACCACATACACAACACAAGCACACCAAAATCCCTGCAAACCCACACTAAACCTCACATACACAACTACCCACAACCCTGACCCAAACCCTAACCCTAACCTCCGTCCACTCACTACCGCACACTTACCTGACCCGGCCCCTAACCCTAACTCACTTATCCGCCCCTAACCCAAACACAATCACTCCTAACCCTAACTCACTTAACCCACCCCTATCCACATTTTTCATCAATCCTCAGCCGGTGCTTTCATCCGCCGGGTCGGTCTTCTGCACTGTCGATCTTCTGGGTCTTCTGCAGTTTCGCTCTTCTGCGGCTCCCGATTTCGCTGTCGATGTTCCGGCGTGTCGGTGAAGTCAGGTAGAACCATGCTCTGAGGTAGTCTGCAATAATACTATTAACTAATATCCCATGAAAATTGCCAAAGTCCAAGCTAATAAGTTTAGCTCTAAATTTACCACCTGTTCCACTCAGTTACTCTCCATCCCCCAAACTCACCAAAAATGACAGTAAAACAAGGTCTTTTGACTCTATCCAAAGTAAAACACCACTTCCTTGAATGACTTTAATATATCAGGCTACCCTACTACCTTAAATACAGTCCATCTGATACTGTCTTTAACCTTTTTAATCTCTGCCTCTCCAGTGGTTTAATACCTGATGTTTGGAGAACTATCAGTGTGACCCCAACCCTTAAGAGTATACCTATCACTATCCAGGCAATGATAGACCCATTAATCTTACCTGCCTTATATGTAAGAGTATATAGCCAAAATATGCAAGCTCTGTAATACAGATATAGGTAACCTCATGGCCATTGGCTCAAACCAATTTGATTGGTCAAAGACAGGTCTTTTCTCTTTTGAGCACTGGTTGGTCTATAGTACCTTGACCTTGCCAAAGACTTCAGCAACTTCTGGCATGGTTACTTTAGAAAGGGCTATGCTAGCTTTTAGTGTACTAACATTAGTCTTATACTAAATGCTAATTGTTATACAGTTTGGTAAAACATTTTTTTTACCTCCTCTTAAATAAATTACACACCTCTCCAAATTGATACTTTCATCAAAAGCACAGGCACCTATGTTGACAACTCTCTTTGATTTAACCATCATATCTCCACAATAGTTTGGATAATTATTCTTTGTGGCCCATTTAATTTTCAAAGGCATGTCTTCTGGAGCCAAGGAAGTATTAGCTTCCTTATCACCCCTTATAATGTCCATCATTAAATAGAATTTCTTTTCTAAGCATATTACCAGATTTCAAAATCATCAGAGATTCTTTCTTAAAAATGATCACTGGCATTGATTCTCTAGGTTACTCAGCTACACTCGTTAGCCTCTCCTTATACTGGTACTCTTATCAGATACACTTGTTAGCCTCTCCTTATACTGGTACTCTTATCAGATACACTCATTAGCTTCTCCTTATACTGGTACACTTATCAGATACACTTGGTAGCCTCTCCTTATACTGGGACTCTTATCAGATACACTCGTTAGCCTCTCCTTATACTGGTACTCTTATCAGATACACTCGTTAGCCTCTCCTTATACTAGTAATCTTATCAGCTGCACTCATTAGGCACTCCTTTTACTGGGCTCTTAATGATTCATTTGCAGTGACTTTTGTCTTGCATGTTCAGCCATGACAAACCCTTAAAAATTTGATCTCTTGCACATCTACAACCTCAACAGCTCCTCAGACACCTATATCAAGGATATTGATGATCATCAACAAATAAATAGATAGCTCATTGGTAGGACTGATACCTAATCCAGTTCATTCCTTGCCAATGAAACAAGTAACTGATACATCTTAAACAAACCATAATGTTATTGCTTTCACAATTCATCTTGATAACTGGCTAGGCAGTTATAATTTCTTTCCTGAAATATCTCATGTAGCCCTTTTAGGCAAGGAGCAGGGGGTAGCACTGCTGAAGTGCATAGTTCATAGGTTCATAGGTTCATAGGTAGGTACTAGGCTATCGGCTATAGGGCCTATACAAGCCCAGCCAAAAAGGTACCTTGGCTTTTGCCACCCAAGAAAATTATTTTCCTGCGCCACTGTCGAGCAGAGCCACAGAAGTGATCCCCGGGGTGAATTTCCTATTTCCCATCCAATCATCAAGATTTTTTTTGAAGAGTGCTAATGAGGAGCTTTGTTTGATATAGATAGGTAGTTTATTCCAGAGTATGGGAAATCTCTGGGACAGGAATCTATCCCTCCGGCATGTTCTGTTTATATTAGTGACAAGGTCCCTAGAGCATGTAGCTTAGAGAGATTGGGATTTCTTTAAGTGGAGCATGTCCAACAGCCCTGGGTTTGACATAGCTTTGTATGTTAGGCAGAGATCACCTCTGAGTAGGCGATATGCAATGGAGTAAAGCTGGAGTTTTTTGAGACGGTCTGCATAGGGCATCTGTTTGAGGCCGGTAATCCTCTTTGTGAGGTATTTCTGCAGCCTTTCCAGTTGTTGTAGATGTCTTTTGAGGAACATACCAAAAGGGGCATTGTACTCTATAATGAGTCCTATGAGTGATGAATAGAGGGGAACAATGACCTCTTTTTTTCTGGATGAGAAACCTTTTGTGATGAGGTGTGCCACGTAGAAGGATTTCCTGACTACTGTGACAATGTGATTATCAAAGGAGAGACTACTGTCCACCTGTGTCCCAAGGTCTCTTATCACACTTTCATGTTAAGTATACTACTGCCTATGTTGTAGTTCATGGGTACAGAGTTTTTACCAAAGGGGATGACAATGCACTTTTTGACATTGAGCTTGAGGCCATGACTTTGACACCAGGCACCTGTCTCAGTGAGGCCCTTTTGTAGATGTCCACATCGTTAGGAGTTTCGATTATGGCTCCTAGTTTGCAGTCATCTGTGTACTTCATTAGCCAAAGACCTTCTGTGTTAGCCTGTACTTCAGAGAAGTAGATACCAAACAGGAGAGGACCCAGGCTTGAACCCTGTGGTACTCCACTTGTCACTGGTCTGAAGTCAGATTTGGAGTCTGCTACTTTCACAGTGTGGGTTCTGTCAGTGAGCCAGTTGGCAACCTATCTTGTGACATAGGGATTTATACCTAGTTTAGTGAGTTTATCTATAATTGTGAGGGATGGTGTTGAAAGCCTTGGCAAGATCTAGATAGGCTGTGTGAACCACCTTACCCTCGTCTACGGCTTTGGTGACTGCTTCAAAGAAGTCTGTCAGGTTTAGGAGACATGATCTGCCTTTTACAAACCTGTACTGAGTGGGGTCCAGAGTTTGGAAATTATCAATGTCTTTGTTTATAAGTTCCATGATGATATGTTCCATGGCCTTGCAGATCAGGCTCATCAGGCTAATAGGGCAGTATTTCCAGGGGTCCATAGTGGCTCCTCCCTTGTGGAGTGGGATAATTGTCGCTGTGCGCCATTCAGCGGGCACAAATCCTGAGGTAAGGCTATGATTGAACATGGTATGAAGGTGGGGTGCCAGTTTGTTCTGTAGTTCATGATGAACGCAGCCTGGGATGTTGTCTGGTCCCATGGATGCTGTGTTCTTGGCTTTGGAGAGTGTGGTTTTTACCTGTGCAGCCATGATTACAGGAACTTTGCATTCTTCCGGTATAGAGATGGGCCCTTTAGGGGGTGAGAGGGGGGTAAAGTTAGCACTGAACCTATCTGCCAGGATGTTGGCAATATCAGTTGTGTCTTTATATTTAGTGCCATTGTGCTGTAACTCAGAGCAGATCTGAGTGTTGCCATTGAGATTCTTGACATAGCTATAGAATGCTTTGTGGTTGTCTTTAGAATCAGTGGCAATTTTGTTTTCGTAACTAGGTTTGGAGGATTTTATCAGGGATCGCAGCTTCTTACTAAGGCTGACCACGGAGCTCCTCCACTCATTTGATTTTACTCTCTTTTCCAACAGTTTCTTCCTTCTGTTGTACAGTTTGTTTATGGCAGGGGACCACCAGATTGGCTTCCTTTTTTTGGAGGATAGCGTCTTGGTTCTGTTTGGGATAGCACATTCCATGCACTCGTGTAAGTGCTTATAAAGTGCAACTGTGTAGGATTCAGTAGTTGTAACTGTATTGTCCATCTGCATGGGTGTCATGAAGTTCACCACTTCTGTCTTAAGAAGCATGAAGTTGGCTTTGGAGAAATTTTTTACTGTGGTTTTCTTAATGGGGTTGGGGTCAGGATGTGGATATCTAGGGTGATTAGCTTATGGTCGGATCGGACCAATGAGGTGTTGACTTCAGGTGTGGAACACCGGTCACTCATGTTGGTAATGACTAGATCTAGGATATTGTTGCCCCTCGTGGAGGTGTGGATAAGTTGATCCAGGGCATTGGAGTTTATGAATTCCAGAAAGCATTGAGTGAAGGAGTTGGTACATAAGTAGTTTTCCCAGTTAATGGTGGGGTAGTTGAAATCACCCATTATTAGGGTGTTTGGTTGAACCCTAATATTTTCCAGTACATCCAAAAAAGAGGAGTGGGAATCCTGGGGCATGGTGGGGGATCTGTAGCAAGCTACAATTTGGATTGCAGTTTTGCCCAGAGTTAGTCGCACTTGGATAACCTCAGATGTATTATGCTAAGCAACTAGCCTGGAGGTGTGGTTATCCTTAATGAATATGGACACACCTCCGTCTTTGGTGTTGTGGTCCAGGTTACATGGCCAAAAAGTGTGGTATGAGTTATAGCCTGGTAGTGCAGGGGTGCTCTCTGGAGCCTTGAACCAGGTCTCATTCACTGCACAGATATCAATGTTCTCTATTTTAAGGAGTGCCTCGAGTGAGTGCATTTTGAGATTTAGACTTCTAGCATTGCGTAGCATTACCCTCAGTTTTTGCTTGCCTGTTCCTGTTACGGTGGTGAATTTGTCATTTGAACTTTGCCTAAAAAAGGCACTATAGGGGCAGCAAGAACCTTAGCCAGTATCCGGAATCCCAGGGGTAACAGGTGCAGGCTATCTCTGGCAAAGCATCGTGGTCTGTTGACCATGTCATCCCAGACAGACAGATACTGGATCCCTTTAGAATGATACCAGAAGCTTAGCCAATTGTTGAAGTCAATCATTTTGTCCTTGTACTGCGGTATAATTCTGGGTGATGCAGAATGCTACTCAGGGTTAGGGTCATAGCTACCTGGGCTATAAGATCAGAGAGCTCTTCCATGTCTCTTTTCATGTAGTCCAGGGAGGTACATGTCAGGTCGTTCGCACCAACATGGACAGAGTCATATTTGTACTTGTTGTGGAGAGACCTGAGTGTGTGGGTTATGTGGCCGATCCTGGCACTCGACAGGCAGCTGACAGTAACCTTCTCCTTGTTTAGCCTGGGGAGTGGGACATCAGTATGCCTGACTATTGAGTCACTTATGAATAGTGTGTTTGGTACGTTGTTTTGCCTTATTGGCTGTGGTTGAGTGGCACACTGAGTCTGTGGGCTATGTGTCATTTGGGTTGTGTTGGGGGGTGGAGGTTGCTTGCATTTCTGCTTTGGAGGTCTCTGTTGCTTGAGCAGATTTTTATTGAGGGCCTCCACAAATGTTTTTGTGTTTCTATGTGTGGATTTTGGTGGTGTAGATTTAGTGAGACTATGTGATGAGTGTGGTGTGGTGCAAGTGTTTACCTTCTCCTCTGGACTGTCAAGTTCAGTCTTGGTTGGAGAGAGCTTTACCTCCAGTTTGGCTAGATAAGTGCATCTCTCACAGGTTGTAGTGTTGGGTCATAGGAGGAGAGGGTTGTCTGTGTACATGAGGCAATTTCTACATTGCCCCAAGATGCCCAGATTCATCAGATAGACAGAAGAGAACACTGGGACCTGACCCTTGGACATGCTTGAATAAAAAACTATTTTCCTCTAGATAAGTGAGGAAAGTGAGTACAAGAGCTGTTTTTCTCTAAGCAAGTGAGGAAAGTAAGTACCAAAACTGTTTTCCTCTAGGTAATGAGGAAGGTTGAGTGCTGAAGTAATTAGTAGGTTATTTAGTGCTTACAAGTTCTGAAAGTACAGTTGTGTACTCTTACCATAAATGTAGATGTTCGAGTATGTTCACTGTTACAATCATTACTGTAGGGTTCTTCCTGCTGGCAGCAGCCCTCGATCGGCCAGAGTCCCAAAGTCAGGTCCGATGTCGGCTGAAGTCATTCCTGCCCTGACGTCAGTGCGCCAGGGGTATAAAGACCTCAGCCAATGCCATTTTCCCCAGTTTTTCTTGCCGAGATGTGAGGTGCCCAAAAATAAAGGCCAAAAGCTTAATCAAAAGAATAAGCAAACATAAACAAGAACATTCCCAAATATCACCAGCAAAAACACCTCAGAGAAAAAAGAAGTGTCAAGGAGACACAGACAGCACTCAAAGAACAACAAAAGAGGGGATATGAGGGAGGGTAACCCAGACTGGAACAGTGAACATACTCAAACATCTACATTTATGGTAAGAGTACACAACTGTACTATGTTCCTCGTGGTTCACTGTTACAGTCATTACTGTAGGGTTGAATCCCAAAGCTAAGAAAGTGTGGATGGAGAAGGAACAGAAGGGGTGGCTACAAAACCCTGCAGGACTGCAGAGGCAAAGCCTGCCCTAGATTTAGAATAGAGAGGGAGGCTGTAGTGCTTAGAAAAAGTATGCACAGAACTCCAAGTTGCAGCTTCTAAGATCTCCTTGGTAGGAACTCCACTGAGAAAAGCTGCCGAAGTGGCAGTAGCTGCAAGTGGCAGTAGCTCTGGTAGAATGTGTTCTAACATTAACAGGAACAGGTTTACCATGATGAGAGTAACAGAACTTGATGCAGTGGGCAATCCACCTAGAAATAGTTTGCTTAGTGATTGCTCACCCCTGTGAAGTAGAAGCATAAGCCACAAACAATTGGTCAGATTTCCTGAAAATCTTGGTCCTGTCCAGGTAAAAATGAAGCTGCCTGTGTATATCTAAAGAATGCAAAATACTTTCCTCTTCACTTTGAGGATTAGGATAAAAGGTAGGTAATTGAATAGTCTGATTCAAGGCTACTTTCGAAACCACCTTAGGCATAAAGGTGGGATTAGTCCTCAGGGACACCCTGTCCTGATGAAAAATAATAAAGGGTTTCACAGCCATGAGAGCTTGTAATTCCAAAACTCTTCTGGCAGAGGTAATAGCTAAAAGAAAAGCAGTTTTCCATGATAAAAACTTTACATCTGTGGAAGCTGCAGGTTCAAAAGAAGACAAAGTTAACTTTTCCAAAACAAAGTTGTGATCCCAAGTGGGAACTGGTGCTCTTAAAGGGGGTCTTATATTCTTTGCCCCTCTGAGATATTGCTTAAGTAACGGATGAGAAAAGATTGGTGGATCCGTATTGTAATGTGCAGAAATAGCAGAAGCATAGATGAAAAAGATAGGCCCTTATGTAACATCTCTGTTAGGTATTGTAAAATCAGAGGAATGTTTGGAACTGCAGAATCAAAACCCTGGGCCTGAGTGCAGGAGCAAAATCTTTTCCATTTACCTGCATAAGATTTCCTGGTGCTGGGCCTTCTAGCTTCAAGGATTACATCCAGTACCTGTTTGGTAAGGGTAGAGCTGTTTAAAGACCCTGGATCTGCCAGGCTGCTAGATTCAGAGTTTTGACATGGCTGTGCAGGAGCTGGCTGTCTCATTGAGACAGTAGATGTGGAATCTGTGGCAAAATCCAGGGTGGACCCAGAGCCAGGTTAATCAGGGTGGAATACCAGAATTGCCGAGGCCAGTTGGGAGCCTGTAAAATCATTTGCGGTCTGTCCTGTTTGATTTTCAGAAGTACCCGTGGTAGAAGAGGCAAAGGAGGAAAAGCATATACTGAGAGATGTTTCCAACTGAATGAAAAGGCATCCACTTTCCATGCTAGCTTGTGGTAGGTCCTCGTGCAGAACATTTGAAGTTGATGGTTTTGGGGAGATGCAAAAAGATCTGTGACCGGGCACCCCCACACCTCCATTATCATCCTGAATATCCGAACATCCAACATCCATTCGTGTGGATCTGAAAGATTTCTGCTTAGACTGTCTGCTGGACTGTTGTCCTTTCCTGGCAGGAATTGAGCTTGTAAGTCCACCTTGTTGACTAGTGCTGTGTTCCACAGAGCCATGGCCAATCTGCACAGGGGGTAAGAGTGAGAGCCTCCCTGCTTGTTTATGTACCACATCACCGTAGTGTTGTCTGTCTTTATCAGTAATTGCCCCAGTAGAATATGATCTTTGAAGGCTGTCAGGGCATTCTGTACAGCTAGCATTTCCTTCAAATTTATATGCAGATGTATTTGGTCCTCTGTCCAGGCACCCTGAAGACATTTCCCTTGCATGTGGGCTCCCCGTGCATACTCTAAAGCATCCGTCATTATGACTTGATTGGCTGTAATGGGACAGAAAGGCCACCCCTTGTTCTGGAGACAGGCCTCGGCCCACCAAAGAAACTCTGCGGGAAACAAGGCAAAACTGTGATCACTGTTTCCAAACTATGGAAATGCAGAGGCCATACACTCTTGAGGTACCACTGCATCTTCCTCATATGCAGTCTTGCATATGGTATTAACAGAATGCAGGATGCCATGTAACCCAAAGCCTGCAGAATTTTTCTTGCAGACAGCTGACTCATTAAAGCCAGATTTTTGAAATAAGCCAGTTGCACTTTTTTGTCTGGTGTCAAATAAGCCACCTGGGTTGTAGTGCTCAGAAGTGCACCCAGGAAAGTAATCTGATGCATGGGCACCAGGTTTGAATTCTTTAGGTTCACGTGAACCCAAGGCACAAGAGAAGATGCTGCACAAATGCTAGATGCTGAAGTAAAGTCTCCTTGTTGTCCACTTGTATGAGATAATCGTCCAGATAAGGGTATATCTGAATTCCCTTCTGTCTTCAAAATGCCATTACTGGTGTCAGGAACTTTGTAAAGTGGGGGCGCAGTAGATAAGCCAAAGGGCAGCACAGAGAACTGGTAATGCTTCGAGCCCGCTTTGAATTTCAGGTACCTTTTGCACTCTTGCCGTATGGGAATATGCAGGGAAGCCTCCTTCAAGTCCAAAGTCACCATCCAAGTGCTCTTGCTCAGCATAGGCAGCAGCTGCTGCAGAGTGAACATCTTGAATTTTGGAATTTCTAGAAAGGTGTTCAATACAGAAAGATCCAGGATTGGTCTCCATGTGTTTTCCTTCCTGGGAACCAGGAAAAGTCTTGAATAAAATCCTTGCCCCATTTCTGAATCTGGTACCAATCCTATGGCCCTCATATCCATGAGGGAACAAACTTGCTGTTGTGCCTCTGCCCATTGATGCTTTGGCAGATCTGGCCATCCATTTGATTTTGGCAAGGTATGGAAATGAAACTTGTAACCCCTTGAAACTATGTCCAGAACCCATTTGTCTTGGGTTATGCAGCTCCAATTCATATGGGAGCCCCTGGTGCTAGTAAGGGTGAGTCATAATGACTGTTTCCTGTAAGGTTGTGACCTATCTTCTCCTCCCTTGGGAGAGGGGGCACTCCACTGCTTATTTCTGAAAGGGGGCTGTGCCTGACCTCTACCTCTGGAACACCTGTATCTGCATCTCTGAGGTCTGTCCAAGCTCGGAAAGGACCAAGGTTTGGCTGGCCAATTCCTGCTAAATCTAGGGGGTTGTACCTGTAGAAAATCTTTAACCGTCTGCATAGAATTGACTTTGTCTTCCATTTTCTTCAATACTTCCTCAGCTTTGGCCCCAAACAAAACATTGTGCTGCAAAGGGGCATCTAAAAGTTTTGCTTTAACCTGCTCAGGCAAACTTTGCTCCTTTAACCAAGCATGCCTTCTAATAACTGCACCAGTTGCTGCAGCCCTGCAAGAAGCCTCCAAAGAATCAAAACCACAGTGCAGGGTATGTTTACCCAGCTGCTCAGTAGCATGCAATAAATCCTGTAATTCCTTATTGTCTGTACCACCAGAAACAGCAGACATCTTTTTCTTTAACACAGACAAAAGGTATTGCTGATATTTCAACATATGAAATTGACAATTCAAAGCTGTAATAGACAATGTAGCAGAAGTATAAACTTTTTTACCCCATCTTTCCAAGGCTCTGGACTCTATGTCAGAGGGAATAGGATTCTTAGCAGAGGCCGCTTTAACACCCTTAGGGCCCTGAGAAATAGTTTCTGGATCAGCTGAAGGATTCTTAAAAAGATATTTGTGGGAATCTGGAACCCTATAATACCTATCTGGTTTGACAGGAGCAGGAAGAAAAGAATCAGGGGAGAGAGATGCCTCTGTAAAACATCATCCACAATGGCCAATACAGGGGGGATAGCCAGGGGTCTATGCTGTGGGAGCAGAAGAAAATCCCTAAGCCTTTTCTTGGATTCAGAGTATTCCTGCCCTTTCCAGTGAAAATGCTCTCTCATGTCATGCAAAGTTTCCCCAAATGAATAATCCTCAGGAGGAGAGGCCGAAGGAAGGGATTCTTCAGCATCAGAATCCTCATAAGGAGGGAAGGAATAATCCTGCTCAGAGGAAGAAGCAGAAGAAATCGAAACTTGATCTGAGGAATCATAATCTGGCTCTAGCCTAGGTCTCTTGACAGGAGGGGGATGAGAACCCCTGATCATAGTTAACAGGTCTTCAGCCATTTTAAGCATCTGTCTTTGAGGTCTAGGGCCCTGAACAGAAGGTGCCTGTGCATGCTGCTTTGCCTTTGCCGGAGCCTTAGTCTTTGCCTTTGTCCTTGACTGCAAAACTGGAGTTATCTTTACATGAAGCTGTGTAGGCCTAAAAACTCCCTCAGAAGCCGGTGCCTGCACAGTGGCTCCAGACCCATCTGAGGGAGCATTATCCGGAGGTCCAATCGCTGGAAATTCTGAAGGCCCCATCGGCTCCTCACGGGAGTCAGTACAGGCAACCGGTTCAGAAGTGGTGGATGAGAGGGGCTGCGAAAGCACCTCACTGATGACCAATGAACCAGCAACTGGCTCTGGTTGAATAAAGTCATCCACTTTGGACCTCAGAGACCTGTCTTTATCCTTGTGCCTCTTATACACTGCAGTAGCTGGATAAGAATCCAACGACATATTGTAATTAAATCTTTTTCCAAAATAATGGAAGGCAAAATCATACCTACGCCTAATAGTGCATTGATTAAACTTAGCACAAAACCTACAGTTAGCTACGTCATGGTCAGGACCTAAGCAAGGTATACAGTAAGAGGGAAAATCCTTATGAGGTATTTGCTTCCCACAAGAAATACAGTTATTAACTTTTTCTGACATCGGACTGGAGCAAGAAAAAGGTTTCCCCAATGTGGTACTTAGCTTAAAAGAAGAAGTCTTCAATACAAAAGCCACCAAAAATAAACAGGAGTCGGCCGACCGGCACTTGCGAACTGCTTTGCTATAGGCACCGCACGGCAAGAAAGACTGGGGAAAATGGCGTCGACTGAGGTCTTTATTCCCCTGGCGCACTGACGTCAGGGCAGGAGCGACTTCAGCCAATGTCAGACCCGACTTTGGGACTCTGGTCGATCGAGGGCTGCTGCCAGCAGGAAGAACCCTACAGTAATGACTGTTAACAGTGAACCACGATGAACATCAAGTGCTATCATGAATAAGCAACTTCAAGTGCTAAAACTAAGAATCTGTATCTGGACTAAACTAGTTACAGGAAAGGAGGGAAACAAGTGCAAATGTGGGCTTTTAAATCAGAAAGTTGAGAGAGATGGAAAAACTGCAGAAACAGCCAATAACTACAATTTCTGGGCCAGAACCACTCCTTATGTGGTAGATAGGTTACCCAGTGCTTACCACTCCCACTGATAAGTTAGAAGGCTTCCCTCCAACACAGAAAGCTTGGGGGGCTCAGAAGCTTACATACAGTCCTGGATACAGCAAATCTGAATCGGGACTACACTAGTTACAGGAAAGATAGGAAAAAGGCTTAGATTTTTTTTTCTATACAGAAAAGTAGCTAAAACAGCAGTAAAAACAATTCAAATGCATGCAAGCTAGCACACTTGAGTATGTGGCAATGTTAGACCAAACAGTTTAAAAAATGCAATTAAATTAAAAATGACTAAAAACAAGTGCAGACGGAGTCTATTAGGTAGGATGAGGTAAAGAAATGGGACTGGGGGGAGTGTCCCAGTGAAGCAAAAATACCAGTGCACAACTCTGAAGTCAGCCAGCAATGATATAAAATTAGTCAAGCAACAATTAACAGTACACAACTCTGAAGTGCCAGAAAAATATACTTAGCACTGTATATCTCCAGATAGTTTGAAGAGCACTCTGACAGGACACAGGAAGTCTCCAGCAATGATATGCAGGCTGTTACTAATAGGGTCTAATTTTATGCAAGTAATCCTTGAGATAGTCAGATAACACACAAGATGTAACTGGTTAGTTATACCAACTTAAAACACAGCAGAAATAGGGGGAGGTGGGGAAAAACACATTCAGCAGAGATCTGAAAGACTATACAGTGAAGCAAAAATAACAGTAATTCAAAGGATTTAGTTGACTGGCCTCTAGATTAGTGTTAATGCCTACTCAGTAAATAATCTATAATCCTAAGGTATGCAAAGCACAGCTGTGTGAATGTATGTTCTCTAGTGTATTGTTCTGAGCTTCATTCTCAAGCAATACAGGAGACAGCAGCATCTCTCAGACTCTGTATGTGTGTGTGTGTGTGTGTGTGTGGAGGGGGGGGGGTGCTGGAATAAATTGGGCAACTCTGTGTATCAGCATGTACAATAAGCTCCAGTAATACCCATGAATACCAGGGTATGTTTCTGCATTGGCACTATGGACTGCAGTCCATATCTATAAATTGGGATCCAGAATGGTAGGGCCATACTCCAGATTTAGTGCACAGCATGTAGCCATATTTCTACTGAGACTTACACCTCTGTAGTTTCAAACTGAGAATATGTTGGTTCTTTGCTGTAGATGCATTTCTTCACTTCTGGTATATGTTTTACCTATTTTTCCACTCTGATGCCATGTCATGCCAGCAGACTTAATGCATGACATATTGAGATAAGATGTAGTCTGAACACCATGAAGTTTATACTGCAAGCTGAATTCTCTTGAATGTGTCTACTATGTGACCAAGGCCACTGTTATCATTTTGGGGTACCCCAGCAAATATCAAGTTGGGGGCCCCCCAG
Source organism: Protopterus annectens (assembly GCF_019279795.1). Taxonomy (NCBI): domain Eukaryota; kingdom Metazoa; phylum Chordata; order Ceratodontiformes; family Protopteridae; genus Protopterus; species Protopterus annectens. The sequence goes on along the minus strand of NC_056739.1, from coordinate 1,008,625,748 downwards.
GGCACATCCGGTGTCACTGCCACCCTTGCTAAGCGACTTTTTAGTTCATGCTACAAAGCTTTAGGAGTTGTAAGCACTGAAATGTAGCTGCAATGCTCTTACATTCCCATAGGACTGTGTGCCACACTATGTTGGCCCATCTCACAAAAGCACAGTCATAGTTACTAACAGTTGCAGCAATGACACATTACAACAACTCTATGTATAGGGCTAGACTTAGGTGAAATGCACAGTAGGAACTGACTATTGTTTCTTGCCCTCCCATATATACACACCAACCCTCCAGTGATTCCCTCTGTTTTCTTCATCTTGGTTTCCCCACACCATGACTTTCTATATGCTCTGAAATGCATTTTAAAGTTATTTTGTTTTTGTACAACCTTTTCATCCAGTGATAGCTTGAACAGAAGGTATGATTAAGTAAATACATTCAGTGTTGCTTTTCAACTTTAGTTTTCCTTGTATTCTTTCAACACATCTTTCCTGACAAAAACAGCATAGTAATAACCTCTTAGGACATAACTCAATTAAGCTGAGAGCCCCAGAAATCATATATGCTATAAGAAGCATTTTAGAGCATTTAATAACCTTTCTAATCCAATGGTGGCCTTAATAATAATCATGAGAAAGAAAATAATTTCAGTCTTTTTTTTCTGTCAAGGTAGACATACACTTGTGCCCAAAACCTAATGCTCACAGCTGGCAAAATAATATCTAATAATAAACTAACAAGACAATTGTTGTGTTGTTGTGAGGATACACAAATCCTATATGGGAATACTGCCTGTCTTCCTAATCCACCCCCTAAAAAATGGAGTGTGCATCCATTTGCTTAAACTGGCCACAGTCATGTATTTTAAGCTACTGCTCTTGTATATATATATATATATATATATATATATATATATATACAATATCTTACCTTACTACCTGACTCACCGTCCCTCACGTCATACTTACACATACTCCACCCATCCTCTCCGGCTCGTCGGGGTTGTTGTCAAATCCGTGTCCCGGTCGTCGCTCTTCTCGTGTTCTGTTGCTGGAGTTCCGTCGGTCCTGGGTCTCTTCGCGTCGACGAAGTCAGGTAGAACCATATATATATATATATATGTATATATATATATACATATATATATATATATATATATATAGAGCATGGCTAATAACCAGAAAATAGCACATGTAGTGCTCCCTCAGTGCAAATACCTCTGTAGTCAGCTCCAAAATGAAGATGAAATTTAAATAACTAATGCTGCCAGTATAAAAACAATTTTTATATAACAAGCAAAAGTTGGGTACATAGGTTAAGTGTTTTCGTCCTTATTTAGCTGGGTAAAGGACTTCATCAGAAGAGTTCTGCTGAATTTATTTTTGTTCTATATTAGCTGCATGGACATGGGCCCTGTTTTCTTGTTACATAGCATGCCTCCTTACTTCTCATCCCCACCCCCCCAAAGGCAGCCATCTATATATAAGCCTGATGTGTGATTGTGAGGAATGTGAAAAAAATAATGATTACAGCAATGTATTACACTTCGTTACACCTATATAGTATGCTGTCCTTATACAAGCTATAGTAACCTTCTTTGTACACCTTTGAAGTCTGTGAAAAAAATTAAAAGAAACAATGACTACTCTGTCCCCCGTCCAAACGCAAGCTATAAGGACTTCCTGTAAATACATCTAAGGTTTTACTGTGATAAAAATTAAAGTAGTAATAACCACACAGTCCCCAGACTCCACATAACCTACAGCAACCTTCAGTGCACACACATCTGAGCAGGACTGGTTTTAGAATGAGTATGGGTAAGAGCAGAGGCTACCACTAAGACCATCTCAAAACCCATTTATACATTCTGGGGTGTACGGGCCTCAAGACCCCTAGAAGATCCAAGTTTCCAAATGTTCTTTTTCAGACAGGAGTCATCGTGGACTATGATGTTTGCAGATGACATTGTGATCTGTAGTGAGAGTAGGGAACAGGTGGAGGAGACCCTGGAGAGATGGAGATATGCTCTAGAGAGAAGAGGAATGAAGGTCAGAAGGACTAAAACAGAATATATATGTGTGAATGAGAGGGAGCATAGAGGAATGGTGAGGATGCAAGGAGTAGAGGTGGCAAAGGTGGATGAGTTTAAATACTTGGGATCAATAGTTCAGAGTAATGGTGAGTGTGGAAGAGAGGTGAAGAAGAGAGTACAGGCAGGATGAAGTGGGTGGAGAAGAGTGTCAGGAGTGATTTGTGACAGACGAGTACCAGTAAGAGTGAAAGGGAAGGTCTACAAGAGGGTAGTGAGGCCAGCTATGTTATATGGGTTGGAGACAGTGGCATTGACAAAAAGGCAGGAGTTAGAGCTGGATGTGGCAGAGTTAAAGATGTTAAGATTTGCACTGGGTGTGACAAGGGTGGACAGGATTAGGAATAAATATATTAGAGGGTCAGACCAGGTTGGAAGGTTTGGAGACAAAGCCAGAGAGGCACGATTACATTGGTTTGGACATGTGCTGAGGAGGGATGCTGAGTATATTGGGAAAAAGATGCTAAGGATGAAGCTACCAGGTAACAGGAAAAGAGGAAGGCCTAAGATAAGGTTTATGGATGAGGTGAGAGAGGACATGCAGGTGGTTGGTGTGACAGAACAAGATGCAAAGGACAGGAGGAAATGGAAACAGGTGATCCGCTGTGGCAACCCCTAATGGAAACAGCCGAAAGAAGATAATGATGATTTGAAATGTAATTACTTGTCAACTGTGTATTTTTACTGCTACCCAGATGAGTCGATAGAGTTCGCATAAGGGTTAAGGTCCAAAGAAGTGCGGTTTTCCACAGAAACTAAGAACCAAAAAAATAAACAAGCATACACATAATTGTGATATCTCAGTTAGCCATAGTGCAAGAGACCTCTTTCCACCTCTTTTCTTTACATTGTATTTATTAAAACAATATATATAAAAATTAAATGTAAAAAATCTAATGCACATATATTTTCTTAATGGAATATATCAAATCACATGAATGTAGTTAAAACAATTTTACATGGGTTTATATCTATCTATCTATCTATATATATATATATATATATATATATATATATATATATATGTTAGAAGAAGACTTGAATGAAGTATCAGCGAAGCAGAGCGAAGACGAAGAAGACCGACAAAACACGCTGAACCGACAGTGGACGCGAGTCGCAGAACCGAGACAATGCAGAAGAAAGACCCACGCGAGAACGGTAGTAATGGGAAGGATTGTGTGAGTATGGTGAAGTGCTGTGGTAGAGACGGAGGCAGCAGGTAGAGGTGGGTAGGTAAGGGAGTAGGGGGTTAGGGTGGGGAGTTAGGGTTAGGTTGTTATAGTTAGGGGTTAGGGGAGGGTAGGGGGAGGGAGTTTAGAGTTAGGGGGGGGGGGAGTTTGGGTGGTTAGAGCCATAGGGGTAGGGTTAAGCGGGTTAGAGTTAGGTTAGGAGGAGGTGGGTGATGTTATGATAGTGACGGTAGGGTTAGTTAAGGTAGGGTAAGTGGGATTGTGGTGTTTTTGTGTGTGTGTGTGTGTGTGTGGAATGGTGTGTTGTTTTTTTATTATTGTTTAATATGTGTTGTGGTGTGCAGGTGGGGGTGTGTTTGTGTTTGTACGGTTATTTCGTTATTTCGGTTGTGTGTTGGTTGTTTATGGGATGGTCTGTCAATGATGTGTGTCGGTGATGTGGTTGTCGGTGTTGTGTGGTTTCGGCTATGTCAGGTAGAACCATATATATATATATATATATATATATAAAACATCATGTATAAAACAGCATGTATAAATGGATGTGCTTCTCTTTCTGAAGGAAAAAAAAGTCTTAAAATAGTGTAAATGGAGCATGCTAATAAAATTATTACCCATCTATTTATACAAAAACAATGAGTGAGAATGTCACTGAAAAACCAATCAGTAAAAACAAAAATGAAAACTCCAGCAAAGCTAAACTTCAACTGAGTAAACTCCCAAACCTTTTTTATCAGAGGCACATGGGGTATATGCAAATGAACCTTATGAACATCAGGTGTTTCAGCTCACTGGCAATTCTGAATGCCCATGACTTGTTTTGTTGTTTTAATGGAGAATTTCAGGCCAAAAAAGCCAAACCCCACTAGCTGTGGATATACATATTTCAGCATTGTTATGACCTCATCAGCACAGCACAAGCAGAGTGTATGACTAAGCATTAGAAAAACAGGGCTGTTACACTCATCTGATGACCATTATCATTAGGGTCACTGCAAAAATTTCCCAAACAACAAACTAAAACAATGAGTGAGAAGGTCACTGAAAAAACAATCAGTAAAAACAGAAATGAAAACTCCAGCAAAGCTAGAACTTCCACTGAGTGACCTCCCAAACCTTTTTTTATCAGAGGCACATGGGATATATGTAAATGAACCTTATGAACATCAGGTGTTTCAGCTCATTGGCAATTCTGAATGCCCATTACTTGCTTCATTGTTTTAATGGACAATTTCAGGCCAAAAAAGCCAAACCCCACTAGCTGTGGATATGCTTATTTCGGCCTTGTTATGACCTCGTCAGCAAAGCACAAGCAGAGTGTTTGACTAAGCATTAGAAACACAGGGCTGTTATACCCATCTGATGTCCATTATCATTAGGATCACTGCAAAAATATCCTAAACAACAAACTAAAACAATGAGTGAGAAGGTCACTGAAAAAACAATCAGTAAAAACAAAAAGGAAAACTCCAGCAAAGCTAGAATTTCCACTGAGTGACCTCCCAAACCTTTTGTATATTTTTGGCCTGAAAGTGTCCATTAAAATGACAAAACAAGTCATGGACATTCAGAATTGCTAATGAGCTGAAACACCTGATGTTCATATGGTTCATTTGCATATAACCCATGTGCCTCTGATACAAAAGGTTTGGGAGGTCACTCAGTGGAAGTTCTAGCTTTGCTGGAGTTTTCATTTTTGTTTTTACCATCTATTTATGCAGACGTTTTATATATATATATATATATATATATATATATATATATATATATATATATATGTGTATTGTTTTAACAAACAAGTATAAAGAACTGAAGTGGAAAGAGGTCTTTTGCACTATGGCTAACCCGGATATCACAATCATGTGTATTTTTTTTATATATTTATATTTATTTACATTTAGATATATGCAATTGCATTCATATACACATATACTTATACATATACACAAATATTTAACCCTTCATTTCAATATATTTTAAGTTCTTAGATGTGTCTTTGTATATTGCTACAGGATAATTGTATTTTAACTGATTTAATTATTTGGTCATGTCTCATGTGATTCTGGTTAATCAATCCACTTTACTATAAAATTCAGCTGAATTGTACCTAGGTTCTGATTTAGTTTCCATCTTTTATGGAGACGAAAGTGCATTACAGTTGATTTCAGTGTGCTCAACTGTTTGTTTATTTTTTACATTTTTCATGTGCATCTTGTACAAAATAAACTTGGTGATTATACCAGATATGTGCAAAAATGTATTTTTGAGTGGACTATACCAGATTCCTTGTCTGTGGTTTTTAATAAGGGTTAAGGTCTTTACCTAACAGATACAAAGTACAGGGTTTGATTTTAATCTCTGGTTATTGGCTAGGTTTGTAGTCTAGAGACTGATAGCCTGATATTTACCTATGAACCTATAAGAGTAATGCATGCTTCCCAGCATTACTGAATGTGTTACTGATGAAAATCAGTGATATTTTTTATACACTTGCACAAACACATACACACACTGCAAGTTCACCTTTAGGGAGTAGGATGGCAGGAATTCCATTTCACCTGCTGCAAGTTTTTTAGGTGTTGAAGTTAGCCAGAGCAAATTAATAGATACTCATACAGACAAGTGAAAGCATTCAGCCACACACATAGCCAACAAAGCACTCTGAGATGGCAGTGCTACTCATTATACCACAGTGGCAATGAACAGATGTTTTCATATATCCTCTTCCTGCCAAACCACCAAAGATAACCACCTATCATGTGTAAGGCCAATGTTTGTAATGGTAAGTGTAAGGAAATATGACCAGATTGTTACTTTAAAATACACTCCAACCACTGCCCCCCTCCCCACACACAAGTATAATGGCAGTGCTGTTAATGTCTGTGTTAGAAAATTAAATACATTACAGCCAGCTTGTTACTCTTACACTGCAACACACACACACACACACACACACACACACACACACACACACACACACACACACACACATGCGCACACGCACACGCACACGCACACACACACACACACACACACACACACACACACACACACACACACACACACACACACACACACTCATAACAATACTAGGTTTGCATTTACTTCAGCAAATAGCTGAATGTTGTGCAACACTGGTACTGCCACACCAGATCAGTGACTGCTGGTTAGCAGTCATCAAACAGCAGCAGGGGTAAGTCACTTTTACTTATATTGTTGAGGAGTAATATTTACCAGTCACTGTCTGTGATTTCAGAGACAGTTGCTGATTTCGCCTCATAATTTTGCTTTCTCCCTTATAAAAAAGTTTGATTTATAGTAAATAATTTAGGATTACAGACAGGGTAAATATATGAATTTTTGGGACCCTTTAGAGTCAGTTCTAAAATATAGACACTGAATAACCAGAAAAGCAGGCTTATATATACAAAGTCCAAGATGGCCATTTCCAGGCATATTCCCTTTGCTCTCAGGTAAAGTGATGTTGGAGATGGAAGTTTGTGAGATGCAGGGGTGCTTGCCAAATGCAGAAAATAATTTTAAAGGATAAAAGCAATGTTGGAGGTTCACTCCTGTCATGGATTTCTGCTTTTTTTTTCAGCATGTCAGCACCAAGCATTTTGAGTGCCAACATTTCAGTAAGCAGCGTTACATTCAGTTAATAAACCCAAACATACATCAGAGATTCATATTTCTTATTGTTCAAAAATGCATGCTGATTCAAAACGTGTTATTCTATTGATGCAAGTGAATCAGAGTATCAGAGTAATACTTAAAATGTGCTCCTGAGCTTTTAAGCATTTATTTGCTTTTATTTTTGTCTTTGCCCAAAATTCTTCAGCAAAAAAAAAAAAAAAAAGAAAAAGAAAAGTTGTTTTGCCAGTAATTATAAAAACTCACAGAAAAAGAAAAATATCCCTGAAGATCAGAAGCATCAGCTTTTCTTAAAATCCAAGATAAGCACTGAGACCAGACACTCTGGGCTGCTGATCTCTAGTGCTTCTCTTGCTCATGCTCATTCACTGATTGCTGATCTCTAGTGTTTCCCTTGCTCATGCTCATTCACTGATTGCTGATCTCTAGTGCTTCCCTTGCTCATGCTCATTCACTGATTGCTGATCTCTAGTGCTTCCCTTGCTCATACCCATTCACTGATTGCTGATCTCTAGTGCTTACCTTGCTCATGTTCATTCACTGATTGCTGATCTCTTGTGCTTACCTTGCTCATGTTCATTCACTGATTGCTGATTTCTAGTGCTTCATTTAAAGAGCATAATCAGAAAAGGAATACATTTTTTCACCTATTTTTTCATAGGTTCATAGGTTCATACTAGGCTATCTGCCCTAGGGCATTTATAAGCCTAGCCAGAATGTGTTTGGCTTTCGCCACCCATTTTAAATTTATTTTGCTATGCCCGTTTTCGAGGTTAGTATACTGTGCCTCTGTCTAACAGTGACACAGAAGTGATACCTGGGGTAAACCTACGATCTCCCATCCACTCATCAAGATTACTCTTGAAGAGAGTCAATGAGGGACTCTGCCTAACCTGGACAGGGATTTTATTCCAGAGTGAAGGGAGCCTCTGGGTTATGAATCTGTCCCTCCAGCATGTTCTATTTTTTTAAGTGCTGAGGTTCAAGTCTCTCGAGCACATAGCTCGATGGGATTTGGATTTTCTGAGGTGCAGCATGTCCATTAATTCCGGGTTGGACATGGCTTTATACGTCAGGCACAGATCGACTCTGAACAGGCAGTATGCCACTGAGTAGAGCTGTAGTTTCTTTAACCGGGCAGCATATGGCATCTGTTTGAGCCCTTTGATCCTCTTGGTGAGGTACTTTTGGGGTCTTTCCAGTTGCTGCAGGTGTCTGGTAAGGTACATCCCAAAAGGGGCATTGTACTCAATTATAGGCCTGATGAGGGATGAGTAAAGAGGCACGATGACCTCCCCTGATCTAGATGTGAATCCCTTCATGATTAGGTGGGCTATATAAAATGTTTTTCTAACCACTTTGGCCACGTGGTTGTCAAATGAGAGATTGCTATCAACATGGGTCCCCAGGTCCCTAATTACTTCTTCTGTACTTAATGGATTACCACCTATGTGGTAATTTGTGGGCACTTTGTTTTTGCCAAAGGGGATGACTATACACTTTTTGGCATTTAGCTTGAGGCCATGGCTCTGGCACCAGTTGTCTGTTTCTATGAGGCCCTTTTGGAGGATGCTTGTGTCAGCTGGAGAGTCGCTTATGGCGCCCAGTTTGCAGTCATCTGTGAACTTGGTCAGCCACAGTCCTTCTGTGTTGGCCTGTACCTCCGAGAAATATATACCGAACAAGAGAGGTCCCAGGACTGAGCCTTGTGGGACACCACTTGTAACTGGTTTGGAGTCTGACATGGCTCCAGCAATTCTAACCATGTGGGTTCTGTCCTTGAGCCAGTTTTCAATCCATCTAGTGACATAGAGGTTTATATTTAAGCTGGTGAGCTTATCTATAATGCCCGAGTGGGGTATTGTATCGAAGGCTTTTGCGAGGTCCAGGTAGGCTGTGTGGACCACCTTCCCCTCGTCAATGGCCTTGGTGACTGTTTCAAAGAAATCAACCAGGTTTAAGAGGCAGGATCTGCCCTTAACAAAGCTGAGCTGGGTAGGATCCAGTGTCTGTAGGTCCCCAATATCTTTATTTATGAGGTCCATGATGATCCTTTCCATAGCTTTGCAGACCAAGCTAGTCAGGCTTATGGGGCGATAGTTTCCAGGATCCGCTGAGGCACCACCTTTATGGAGAGGGACCACTGTTGCTGTACGCCACTCTTTGGGCACATATCCTGTAGTAAGGCTGAGATTGAACAGTAGTTTTATGTTTGGGTTTAGCTCTTCTTGGAGTTCATGTAGGACGCAGCCTGGGACACCGTCTGGTCCCATTGATGCTGTGTTTTTTGCTTTGGAGAGGGCGGCTCTTACCTGAGCATCTGAGATGTCAGAGGGGCAGCACTCTGCTGGGATAGATATTTGCCCTTTTGGTGGGGGGAGGGAGTTTGCACTGAACCTGGCAGCTAGGATGTTAGCAATGTCTGTGGGTTCAGTGTATTTTTTGTCATTTTGGACTAATTCTGAGCATATCTGGGAATTACCACCCAGGTTCCTAACATAACTAAAGAAAGCCTTGTGATTATCCTTAGTGTCCTGTGCAATTTTTCTCTCGAAGCTGGCCTTAGACAATTTTATGAGTGCCCGTAGTGTTTTGCTAATACTGATCAGTGATGCCTTCCCTTTTTGGGATTTTGCTATATCATTTAGTAGCTTCCTCCTTCTATTGTATAGTTTGTTTATGGCTGGGGTCCACCAGACAGGACGTCTGCCTTTGGAGGATTGGGTCTTGGTTTTATTTGGGATCGCATGATCCATGCATTCCTGAAGGTGTTCATAGAATGTGTTTATAAAGGATTCTGCGGTCTGGGCCGTATTTTCCACAGGCCCGGGGGCTTTGAAAGATTCCACCTCGGTTTTGAGGAGTGTGAAATTTGCTTTAGAGAAGTTTTTCACTGTGGTTTTCTGGGCAGGGAGTGGGGTCGGGATGTGAATATCCAGTGAGATTAGTTTATGGTCTGATCTTACCAGTGAGGGATACACTTCTGGTCTGGAGCATAGAGTCCCCATGTTGGTGATGATCAGGTCCAGTATGCTTTCCCCTCTTGTGGGAGTGGTAACGAGTTGTTCCATAGCATTTGAGTTTATAAATTCTAGGAACCTTTGGGCTAGGGTGTTGGAGCTAGAGTAATGCTCCCAGTCTATGTTTGGGTATTTGAAGTCACTCAACCAGCAACAGCTTAAGTGGGTACCCACTGAGTCAAAGATGATGAAAGGCACCCCCCCCCCGCTCACAGCCACTGGTATTGCAGATGCCCAGAGTTGGCGATGTTGTTAGTTTTAATGGAGAGAATGTCCACAAGTAGGATTTAATTAAGCCAAGAGCACTATGTCTCTGGAAAAATATTTAATGAAATTGGGAAGCCTGTTATTTGACAAAACACAGTTACTATAACCAGAGGTGACTTTCAATTTGAAAATCAATATAAAGAAAGTTATTACTATCCACCTAGCTTTTTAAGTACAACGTATGGCTGTATTAGTTTTCGTTGGTTTGACTGACATGTTGCAAAATAACAAAAAGAAAGACAGCTTGCTGTGAATGGGGCCCACCCAGGACCAGGGGGCCCTCAGTAACCACACAGTTTGCTGGTACCTAAAGCTGGCTATGTATGTGGCATGATGCTCACTCTAGTTAGCTTACTAGCATTTAAAGGTATCTGCCCCACATCTAGCACATATATCATAGCAAAATGCACATTTTTCTTAAAAATTTTACCTCCTACAAAGATTAGGGAATAAAACATGATGTATAGAGACTTCAATAGCTGCACTGAACCACAGTTAATCTGATTTATGAAAGATTGCAAATGATTTGCAACATGTTTTTTTCTTACTATGATTAATTTCAATGAATCCCAACTGAATTTAAATTACATTTTCTATTTTACTCACCTACAGTGCTCAAAAATTAAAGCACACTTAATCTTTCATATCAGTTACTGTTTCCTTAGTCAAGACATGCTTAGAATGACTCCTGGTCCACTTACAAAATGTACTGCAATTGAACTACTGTGGTAATGGGGTTCATAAAAGTCTACGCTGGTTTCCACCAACATGCATTTGCATTGATAGGGAAAATACAAGAATGTAGTTTGCTTTCAAAATGTGTTGTCATTTAAAAAATAAGAAACTTATTTTTAATATAATGCCACTGTATGGTAGCCAACAGGATACTGGTAATTCATAGATTTGTTACTGCTTGAGGAGTCATGTCAGGTCACACTGGCTGTGCTTTCTTCACTGAAAAACACCACGTTATGGATAAAAAATGAACAACTAACACCATATCATGGTGACTTATCCTGTGAAATACTATCAACTGCCTTATTTGAGGTGAATGGGACTGAAATAGATCATAATTCCTTCATTCCTTTCTTTTGCTCACAATAATTTTCAGATTGTATTTAATTCATAAGAATAAAAAGGGTACTCTTTATTACTTTTCATTAAGTTCCCTTAGGTTAGCAGTCCTGACATAAATACTAAGCTTCTTTATTCAGGAGAAGGACAAACATGAAGGAAACAGCTAAGACACAGACAATGAGGGAGAGACAATGTGGTAGTAATATGGAGGCATTGGGCAACCTTGCTACAATAACATTTGAGAACTTCACTCTGAAAAGCATGTACTCTAACTGAAAGCCCTAACGTATGTTGAAAATTATATCTTAAATCAAAACTGTACCTGGATGAGAGAAACACACTGACTTCTCTAACCAAACTATTGCTTTTATCTTACAGCTCTCTGAGGGTTCCCGTATATAAATATGTGACATTTGTCATAGAAGTGTTTTCTTGTGAGAGTACATTGATAGAATTCTTTGGACAGTTTGTCAGATAACTTGTCAAATAATATCACCCTGTAGAGATAATATTTTGTTGCTGAACCTGACAATTAAAATGAACTTCTCCATATTAATCAATAAGAGACCTTTTCATGGGTCATATATTTTAGTTCTGAATCTTTTTACAGTCCACCTAACCACACTGTGTGTGCTGTTGAAAACCTGAATAATCAAAAAAGGACATTAATGCAGAGTGTTTTATAATTGGCCAGATGCATATTAATATGCCTTTGTGAACATGGCAGATCAGTGTCTGTCACTAGAATTTGCTACTAATTTTTTTCTGTTTTTTTTTCCCTAATCATTTGAAATAATCTGTTGCCTCTTTATGCTGTGATCATTCATAAATGTTGTATTTTTGCCAGTCAAAGCTTCATTGCTTGGAAATATTATAAACCATGTCTCTATTTGCACGACAGCATCAGGCGGCAATGTTCCAGTACAGCCTTAAGTTATTTTGTTTGCATGCAAAATACATGGCTGTAAGTATATGTAAAGTCCTGATTCCCTGTGACTGGTAGATTTTACAGACAGATGGCAGGAGTTTATTGATGAATCATCAGCCCTGTTTTTATAGTGATCTTTTGATGGATTCCAGATACTGCTATACTACAAATCTCTCTGCACTTTTCACTTCATCTTTAAGAATGAGGAAAAGGTGAAAATACGCAAAGGAACAATTTTCACATAATTTGAAGTAAAGTGTACTGCTCTCAGAAAACAACTAATCGACTAATGAAATTCTATAAAATTATTATATATAGGGCAAACCAACAAAACAGAGCACTATTAACTGAACTGGCAAATAATGTAGGACACTCATTAACGGCATATACTTTCCATTCATGCAAATAGCTCTGCTAACCATCTCTGTGTAGTTGAAGTATAAATAAGGAATTCCTTTAAATGTTTAATACATTTCATACATTTTGAAACTAGACTAACGGAATATGCTCTGAACAGTCTACCTTACTGAGGTAAGAACGAACTCTGTCCATCACTTTTACCTTTATATTCCTTATATGATCTTTGCCTAAGTTCATTCAGGCATGTGACACACTGCCACTGTGATGCAGTACTGACATACCACTATGCAGACCAGAGCTGAGGAAAATAGCAAAGTTCACACCTTTTCTTACTGCCCCACCAAAAAAAATAAATAAAAATAAAATAAAAAATAAAATAAAATAAAAAAGGAAGAAGGTTTTTTTAATTGGGCCAAATTCACTGCTTTCTCCAGTGTAAAACATTTTAGAATGAATTGTAGCCACCAAAATGATTAAACACCTTAATTTAGGTAGATTTCTAAATGATCAAAAGCATGGCTTCAGAAAGGGCCAAGAACACTTAAACAATTCTTTTCTCACTAACTCACTCTATGTCAAGAAAAATGGACAATGAAAAGCTAACCAGTTTCCTTTCCTGACCTAACTACATTGTTCGATTCTATGAATCACATTCTGTTGCTTACATTATTAGATGTTTTTGCTTTGGGAAATAGAAGAATTGTTTCCAGTGTTATTTAAGGATAGACTTTTCAAAGCTGGCCCTAAAGCATCATGAGTTATTGTTATAATCAGCCAAAAAGAATGTGTGCTAGAAGGCTTCTGTGCTCTTTTCTTTACCCATAAAAATGCTGAGTGTCAGCTACGATCAATACCAGTAAATAAATATTTAAAAAAAAAAAAAAAAATATATATATATATATATATATATATATATATATATATATATATATATAGCTATAGATGTATATTAAAGTGCAGCAATGGTTAAGTGCTATAACAAATCAAATCCCTTATCTGTAATATACAGTACAGTGCAAACATTAGGCAAATCACTTTTAAAAACAAAACTGTGCTCCCATCAACAAAGTACTGCATTGGAAAACACTAGCTCTCACCCCACCCCATGGCCACCCCTTTGTATTATTTGAAACATTTCCCCTCAGAATAAACCATTTCTTAAAAGCATATCCATTAATGCAGTTATTCTAATGTCACTATTTTCAAAATCCTTGCATTGAAAAAGTATTAACTCAAACCATTCTAGCCCTATTTCATGGGGGGTTATAGTAAAAAGATCTTTTGCATGTAAAATTATAAAAATGCGGTTGCCTCCAATAATTAATTGCCTCAACTCATCCAAAATGTGCAAGGAATCATTCAGAACATATTTTTAGTGCTGAAAAAAAGCGTGCTTCCCACACTTCTCTATATATTTTCAAGGGACTCCATCTTGGATCCCCGAGCAGCTGCTATTGCTCTCAAAGGGGAATTCCCTAGATCTGAATGAATCATGGAGAGCCCAAAGATGACTAGAATAATGGGAGATTCAACCTTCAGAAATGACCAAGACTTGCTTGTATTCCTCCATTCAGATCTAAATCATTTAGGAATGAATCATTTGTTTCTATATGCCACTGATTTCATTTTTGTAAACAACTTCATAATGGTCTAAAATAATGCCATCTTCTGGCCAGAATAATCCAAGGCTACCATAATAACTAATCCCACCCCCAAACAGGTTTTACAAATCTCAATGATTTGTCACCTGACATTGTTTGGAGCAACTGTATCTCCTTCAAAGTGAGGTTAAAAAACATTTTACTAGGATGAGGACTCAACTACCAATGTAAATTACTCTCACCCAGTTTTCAAACAAGTCAATAAAAGGGTTCATAGGTGAGGGTTTAAAAGAACAGTTCCTTTTAATATGTGATCAACTGAGTAATTAGAAAAATCAAAAAGCATCTGTAAATTCAAACTTCTGATAACCAGTTTTTAATCAATAAAAACAGCCACAATCTCAATGAGTTCAGCTGGAACAAAATAAAAGTCCTTTAAAAACAGTCTGTGATGTGTTGAATTCACAGGATAATAAATGTAGTTGAAAATATTAAAATTCATGTATTTAGAAACAATAACAATACCTGATTAATGGCAAATAGTCTCTAGAAAAAATGTATTGCCTTGTTATAATAAAATACTCCCAAATGACCTATTCATCCTCATCAAAGGGTTGCACTGTATTTCTGCCAATGGCATGATTAGTATTCAGTATCTCAATAGGACTACAGAAACTGGAGACAACTTTATCAACTACACTTAACATTTATCTGCTTTCACTTGGACAATCTTGATTTGAAATACAATTTCTCTAAGACAAATCTATGTTGTCCAGAACCCACAAAGAGTGGCCCAGTTAAGAGAAGTATTGCTTAAGATGGGGTTCACACAGAATCTGTTGAAACCTACAACTATTTAGGGGTGTACTTGGCACTTTTATCACATACATGTATATTTATTTATTTTGTGGTATTTTGTTTTATTTTATTTGCTTATTTAAAGCATTTGATTACATAAGATTCTAAACACACTACATGTAAAACCATTATGAGATCCAAAATATTAAGCAAGCAGCACATCTTAACAAATGGAAATAACAGGAGCTAATTAACAATAAAGGATCATAGGTTCATAGGTTCATAGGTTCATAGGTTGGTACTAGGCTATCAGCCCTAGGGCCTATACAAGCCTAGCCATAACAATTCCCTGGCTATTTCTTCCCACATTATTTACTTTCCTGGACCCCTGTCTAGCAGGGCGACTGACGTGATCCCTGGGGTGAATTTCCTTTCTCCCATCCAATCGTCAAGGTTCCTCTTGAAGAGGTCCAAAGAGGCACTCTGCTTGACATGTATGGGCAATCTATTCCAGAGTCTGGGGAGTCTCTGGGTCAGGAACCTATCCCTCCAGCATGTTTTGTTTATTGTGATGACAAGGTTTAGATCCCTGGAGCTTGTAGCTCTGAGGGATTGGGATTTCTTTAAGTGTAGCATGTCCAACAGCTCTGGTTTTGACATGGCCTTGTATGTTAAGCAGAGATCGCCTCTGAGTAGACGATATGCGACAGAGTATAGCTGGAGTTTTTTAAGGTGGTCAGCGTAGGGCATCTGCTTTAGGCCTGTGATTCTTTTAGTGAGGTATTTCTGAGGCCTTTCCAGTTGTTGCAGATGTCTTGAGAGGTACATACCAAATGGGGCGTTGTATTCTATAATGGGTCTAATGAGGGATGAGTACAGTGGGGCAATGACCTCCTTTTTTCTGGATGAAAAGCCCTTCATGATGAGGTGTGCCACATAGAAGGATTTCCTGACTGTTGTGGTGATGTGGTTATCAAAGGTGAGACCACTGTCCACCTGTGTCCCTAAGTCTCTTATCACACTTTCTGTGTTTAGTGTACTGCCACCTATATGGTAATTCATGGATACATGTTTTTTCCCAAAGGGGATAACAATACATTTCTTGGCATTGAGCTTGAGCCCATGGCTCTGGCACCAAGCATCTGTTTCTGTAAGGCCCTTTTGTAGAGTATCCACATCATTTGGGGATTCAATAATGGCTCCCAGTTTGCAGTCATCTGCAAACTTTGTTAGCCAGAGTCCCTTAGTGTTGACCTGTACTTCAGAGAAGTAGATGACAAACAAGAGCGGCCCCAGGACTGAACCCTGAGGTACTCCACTTGTCACTTGTCTGGAGCTGGATTTGGAGTCGGCTACTTTTACAGTGTGGGTTCTATCAGTAAGCCATTTAGCAACCCATTGGGTGACATAGGGATTAATGCCCAACTTAGTAAGTTCATCTATGATTCCAGAGTGGGGAATGGTGTCAAAGGCCTTGGCAAGGTCTAGATAGGCTGTGTGGACCACCTTACCCTTGTCCATGGCTCTGGAGACTGATTCAAAGAAGTCAATCAGGTTCAGGAGACAAGATCGGCCCTTCACAAACCCAAACTGGGTGGGGTCCAGTGTTTGAAGGTTGCCAATGTCTTTGTTTATAAGTTCCATGATAATACGCTCCATGGCCTTGCAGATAAGGCTTGTCAGACTGATGGGATGGTAGTTTCCGGGATCCAAGGTGGATCCCCCCTTGTGGATTGGGATAACTGTAGCTCTGTGCCACTCAGTGGGCACGAAACCTGAGGTGAGGCTATGATTAAACATGACACTTAGGTGAGGTGCCAGTTCATATCGTAGTTCATGTAGTACACAGCCCAGGATGTCATCTGGTCCCATGGATGCTGTATTCTTGGTTTTAGAGAGTGCGTTTTGTACCTGTGTGGCCATTATTACTGGAATTTGGCAATCTTCCGGTATTGAGATGGGCCATTTAGGGGGTGAGGGGGGGGTGAAGTTGGCACTGAATCGATCTGCCAGGATATTGGCAATATCCTTTGGATCAGTATATTTAATGCCATTCTGTTTTAGCTCAGAGCAGATCTGTGCATTGCCATTTAGATTCTTGACATAGTTATAGAATGCTTTGTGGTTGTCTTTGGAATCTTTGGCAATTTTATTTTCGTAACTAGCTTTGGAGGATTTTATGAGGCATCTCAGTTTCTTTATGAGGCTAGTAAGGGAGTTTTTTGCATCCTGGTATTTTCCTCTTTTCTGCCAAAGTTTCTTCCTTTTGTTGTAAAGTTTGTTTATGGCAGGGGACCACCAGATTGGCTTCCTTTTTTTGGATGAGAGCATTTTGGTTCTATTTGGGATGGCACGATTCATGCATGAGTGGATGTGCTCGTACAGTGCCTTAGTGTAGGATTCAGCAGTTGAACTTTCAGTTCCCGTCTGCATGGGTGTTATGAAGTTTGTCACTTCTGACTTGAGTAGCATGAAGTTGGCTTTGGAGAAGTTTTTTATGGTGGTTTCTTTACTGGGGGGTGGGGGTGGGATGTGGATGTTAAGGGTGATTAGCTTATGGTCAGACCAGACTAATGAGGGGGTGACAATAGGTATGGAGCATTGATTTCCCATGTTGGTAATGACCAGGTCTAGGATATTGGAGCCCCTGGTGGGACTATGGATTAGTTGATCCAGGGCATTGGAATTTATGAATTCCAAGAACCGTTGCGCAAAGGTGTTGGGACATGAGTAGTTTTCCCAGTTAATGGCAGGGTGGTTAAAATCACCCAGTATTAGGGTGTTTGGTTCTATCTTAATATTTTCTAGTATATTTAGAAAGGTGTAGTGAGAATCTTGGGGTATGGTGGGGGATCTGTAGCAAGCTACAATTTGGATTGCAGTCTTACCTAGTGTTAGTTGCACTTGGAGAATTTCAGACACATTGTGTTGGCCAACTAGCCTGGTGGTGTGAATATCCTTGGTGAATATTGACACTCCTCCAACTTTAGTGTTTCTGTCCTGGTTTGGTGGCCGAAAAGTGTGGTAAGAGTTGTAGACTGGTATTGCAGGGGTGCTCTCTGGAGCCTTGAACCAGGTCTCAGTTACTGCACAGATATAGATGTTCTCCATTTTTAGGAGTGTCTCGAGAGAGTGCATTTTGAGATTTAGACTTCTAGCATTGAGTAGCATTACCTTCAGATTTTGCATGCTTGTACCTGTTACGGTGGTGGTTTTGTCCTTTGAAGTTTGCCTAAAAAAGGCACTATAGGGGTGGCAAGAGCCTTAGCCAGTAACCTGAATCCCAGGGGTGACAGGTGCAGACCATCTCTGGCAAAGCATCGTGGTCTGTCAATCATGTCATCCCAGGCAGACAGATACTGGATCCCCTTTGAATGACACCATAAGCTTAGCCAATTGTTGAAGTCAATTATTTTATCCTTATATTGTGGTATCATTTTGGGCAAAGGCAGGATGCTACTCAGGGCTAGGGTCATACCTGCCTGGGCCACATGATCCGAGAGCTCTTCCATGTCTCTTTTCATGTACAAAAAAAAAAAAAAATAGAAACAGTACCCACCTTCAAGTCCAAGCATGCCATCTAAAAAGTTGTATTTTGAGGATATCCTTAAAGAGCGCTTGGAATCATTTGAATATCAGGGAAGTTTGCTAGAATGGAGTAAGGCAGGCAAATACAACTGACATATGGTCTCTAGCTTAGTCCATGGAACTGCCAGCAGCCAGTCACTTGAGGAACTGAGGGGTCTCAGATGGGCATTGAGTGTCAACAATTCCTTTAGAACGACAGGGTGCAGGCTATGGAGGTCATAGCAGTTAAGTCTCGGGGTATTTAAAATGCAAAACTGGCTACATTTAGCAGCCATTACAAGTCAGAAAAAAACATCATGAGGTTATTACTTTAGAAACTGCTGATCAGATATCTAGCAGCAAAATTTTGTACTCTCTGCAGATAAGGTGAGTCACAATCCCGTGACCTGAGGTAAAGTGTACTGCAATGCTCCAAAACTACTATAGCAAAATTTAAAATTAGTTTTAATGTCTTAATCAAAGAATATTTTTCTAAGAAGGAATCATGATGCTGTAATGATAGAAGAAACCTTTCATTGAACAGCGGCAGCTGGCTATCATGATCCTGACCCAGATCATGAGCATGAATTATGAAGTCCAAGTCATATTAGAATAGATGATCAAAGCACAGTGCAGAGGAAAATATGAAGAACAGAGGGATAGAAGAATTTAACAACAACGCCTCAGTTTTTGCTGCTTTGAGTTTCAATTAGTTCTGAATCAGCCATTACAGAATACTAACTCAACATTCCTCAAGGTTACTGAAACATATTTACTCAATTTGGTTGTTAATTGGGTAGGTGGGCTTGTTCAACAACACTTTTGGATATGACCCAAGTCAATACATAAATATAAACATAATTATTGTAGTCTTTTGTGACAGTTTGAACATGCATTATATACATACATCTATTTTGAATTATCAGCCAGCACTCAAATGAAAACTCAGTGGTGTGAACATTAATCTGTCAAACTGAATCCTAACCTTTAAAATAAAAATAAACCTATAAATCAGTGTTTTTGCAGGAAGAAGTCCTCCTGACTGCCCTTACCCTCAAGAATTAGATATAACAACCCCAGCATCACACAGCAGTAGGGAAAAGGGCAAAGTTCCTTACCCCACAGTCAGCCAATATCAAAGAAAGCACATGCTGCACCATAACTTAGCAGTGTACATAAACAAAATATTGCAAGTCACTACACTCAAATGAGCTGCATGCTGTCAATCAGCTGCATGTATCAGTAAAATTGGAATTCACTGCAATGCAGCAAATTTACTTGTCGATGAAGTGCAACTTAGCATAAAGAAAAATGTTACTCGTGTATCTAGTTTGTATAGATCTCTGTGTGATATATATCTATAAGTGTTCGTGTGTGTGTGTGTGTGTGTGTGTGTGTGTGTGTGTGTGTGTGTGTGTGTGTACTTTTTTGTCACAATAGAGTATGCAACAGTGTATTGGAAGAAAGGAGGTCATCCGCTTTTATCATTAAGGTAAAATTAATTGTCCCCCTACAAAGTAAATACAATGCCAAATCTATGAATAAACTCCAGTGGTAGAATCCAAATATAAACGAACTGTATATCCATCTATAACCCCTTTTCCCACTTTTTGCACATGGGGTTAGGCTGTCATTTCAGCAGTGACAATCATCTAGAGTCAAGGTTTGCACTGCCGGGTAGCTAGCCCTGCCATGATATTTCTTTCACACCACACACACACCTATGGCCAATGTAATGTAACCAGTACACCTACTGCATGTCTTTGGAATGTGGGAGGAAACCAGAGCTCACTGGAGCTCCCAGCGGAAACTCATGCAAATGCAGGGAGGACTTGCAGACTCCTCACAGAAGGCACTCCAGATGAGAATCGAACTGGGGAACCTCTTGCCATGAGGAGATAACACTATCTGCTGCACTACTGTATTACCTGTAATAAAAGAAAAAAAAACCCTCATTGCATGGAACATAAATTTAACTGCCAAAATGCTAAAAATGCTACTAAACTTAACAGGGAACTCTAAACCCAGATCAAATTAACCAAAGCCAACTACAAGATAAAGATAGCATTCCAGGTGAACAATAACCATGAAGCCTTCTTTAATTATGTTAGAAACATCAGAAAAAATGCCCAGCACTGTGCAAGGCTAATAGTAAATCACTACCTCAGATTCTGATGACATAGCAAATCTGCTAGAGAACATATTAATCTCAAAATTCACCCCTCCTATATTCCCAGGTCACATGCATGCATCTACACCCCATGAAATCTCCCAAAAATAATTCATTAAGGCACTAATCAAGGCCAAAAACACTACTTCCCTAGCACCAGGTAACATACTGATCACACTGAAACATGACTTGTCAGTCCCCCTACAGAGTCTATTTAAACAAGGTTCATGCTGGATGAGTTGAGGCAGTAACAGTCATTCCCTTGTAAATAGGTGTGCATTACCGGAAACAGATAATTATATACCCATACTCCAGACAATCATAATCTGTATGGCTGTGGAATGATCATGATGGAGTTAATAAACAAGGATACAGACATCCTGTAAAATCTTTACCCTAGACAGATTGGGTTGATCAAGAGAAGATCCTGTCTGCCTACACTGGTCATCTTCTACAAGAAGGTTAATGAAACAATGGATGAGGACAAATCAGTACACATCACATGTAGAGAGCATATAAAGGTATTCAATACCATCCCACATGCAGGTATTACAGACAAACTCTCATAGCTGAAAATCCTTATGCAGCTTATTGCATAACAAAGTGGCTCAAAATTAGAACCCAGAAAATTAGGATGGGTGGCTATCCCTCCTCCAAAAGATGTGTCACTAACAGTCTTTCTACCACTCTTCTTTGACATTTACTTCTCTGGGTTCAAATCAAATGTTATTGGTTTATGGCTGGCTGAGTTTTCAGATGACTGTAAACTTGGAACCATTATAAAATCCCCAGGAGACAGCAACGTCCTCCATGAAGGCCATTCCCAAACAAATAGCTGGAGTCAAAACCATGGAAAGGAATGAAATTCCAAGAAATGCATAATAACATCTGTTGCTCTTCCATCTCTGACACCGATGACAAGCAGACAGGGCATTTAGTTTAGATACTTTAATACATCGAAACACATCAGAATGGATAGCAGCATCATAAAATATAGACAAACTGGTTAACAGACAGACCTTACATACATGCATACTTACATGTCAACAGCTTACTACAAAATGGCAGTCAGACTTGCACGTGCTCAGTATTTATACACTTGTGCAAACCCTTGGATAGCTTCTTAAAGGTATATACACATTGCTCTACAACATCCTTCAGAAAACATGACCTCCTTTGCACATATGCCATTGAGAACACACTCTTGATCTCATAGTGTAGGATCTGATAACCTATGCTGAAAATGTACTGCCCTTTGATCACCACGTACCTACTATAGTAAGATAATCCTTTTTCATCACATAGCTTATATTTAAAGTTATGGTTTCCATTTAAAGGGATGAAATTATTCTACTATATGCAACTCTCATTAGGCAAGTGCCACTTTCTATATGTACCTGCCCAAACACCTCACAACTAGAATGACCACATTACTTTCTCACTAAAAACATTAGTGGCTTAAATCACAAAACCTATGCAATCCATCTCAAAGTGTTATACCTCTTCTTGATATCATACAGGTTACTAAGCGGCAATTGTTGCCATGTCTATACAGTCTCAGCAGACCCTATCCTGTCAGATCTAGTATGCATTTGCAAGTCCACTGGTAGCATGAATGAATCCATGCATGAGAGATTGCTCTCTCTTTTTCAAAATAAATAGGGCATGTTGGGAGATAGGTATGTAAATCAGAGAGTACTGCTTCTCTGGAACAGTTTTCCAGTCCAAACTACTTCTCTTTCTATATTGAAATATAATTGGTATGACTAGATGGGAAATTACTGGTTCAATCATGGATTAGCACCCATGATGTTCATCGTGCATACAGCTGCAGTCATAACAGATGGGTTCTCCTGCCATCAGGCGGGTCCTCGGTCGGCCGCATTCCAAAGTCTAGGTCCGGCGTCGGTTGTCGTCGCTTCTTCCCTGACGTCAGTGCGACAGGGGTATAAAAGAACCAGCCAACGCCATTTTCTTCAGTCTTTCTTGCTGCGCAGTGCCGAAGCAGAAGCAGTTCGCAAGTGCCGGTCGGCCAGCTCCTGAGATTACGAAAAATTTGGAAAACTGAAGTCTTCTTAAAAGCTAAGTACCCCGTTGGGGAAACTTTTCTTGCCTCAGACCGATGTCAGACAAAGTTAATAATTGTATTTCTTGTGGGAAGCAAATACCGCATAAGGATTTCCATTCCCTCTGTATACCTTGTTTAGGCCCAGACCACGACGTCTCGGTCTGTCACTGTTGTGCTACATTCAACAAACGCACTATTAAGCGTTGGGCGGAGTTCGCCCAGCATTTTTTTGGGAAAGCATTTAACTATACCATGTCGTCGGATACTCCGACACCAGTTTTGTCTAAAAAACTCAAAGACAAGGACCGGCACTCGAGGTCCGTGGCCTCTACCGACACCACACCAAAGCCAACTACACGTGGTCCGGTTGTCAGTGAGGCGCCTACGCAGCCCCTGACTACCGACGACACATCTTTGGCGGTGTCTCCTGTACCCAAGGTCACAGGCTCCTCGGCCCACACCCCAACTACAGATACCGAAACACAGAATGTGGACAGGTCCACCTCCACTCAAGGTGTCTTCAGACCTTCCTCTTCTTTCTCCATCAAGGCTTTCACCAAGTCTAAAGCAACCATGCACCCTAAGAGACCAGTTACACAGGGCCCATCTCCAGGCCCCATGCCTAAGAGACAGATGCTTAAAATGGCTGAGGATTTAATTACACTAATCAGAGGTTCTCAGCCACCTCTGGACAAAAGGCCCAGAGTGGAGGAAGATTCCCCCTCCTCTGATCAGGGATCCATTATTTCAGACCACTCTGATGATCAGGAACAGGCTTACTCCCCTTTTGAAGACTCCAATGCAGAGGAGTCTATTCCTTCTGTATCCCCCCCTGAGGATTTCTCATTTGGGGAAACTTTGCATACCTTAAGGGAACACTTCCACTGGGAAGGCCAGGATTATTCAGATTCCAAGAAAAGGCTCAGGGAATTTCTTTTGTTACCCCAGCACAGGTCTCTGGCTATACCTCCTGTCTTGTACATCCTAGATGATGTTTACTCGGAGGCCTGCCTTAACCCGGACTCTCTACCTCCAGCTCCAGTTAAGCCTGACAGGTACTACAGGGTTCCTGACTCACACCAATTTCTTTACAAAAGCCATGCTGCTGACCTAGAAACCATCTCACAGGGACCCAAGGGAGTTAAGGCTTCCATTGCCAAAAATCCATTGCCTTCCGAGAGAGATTCCAGATCCTTAGAAAGGTGGGGAAAAAAGGTATATACCTCGGCTACCTTAACCATGAGGGCCTTAAACTGTCAGTTTCATATGCTAAAATACCAATAGTTTCTGTTATCTCAATTGAAAAGTAAGATGTCACAACCTGAACAACCAGACTTGAAGGAGTTGCAGGATTTGATGCATAGTGCAGAACAAGTGGGTAAACATACCTTACAATGTGGTTTTGATGCTCTAGAGGCCTCATGTAGAGCTGCTGTTACAGGCTCAGTCATACGTAGGCATGCTTGGCTCAAGGAACAAACCTTGCCTGATCATGTCAAAGCTAAATTACTAGATGCCCCCCTTCAAAAGGATGTACTATTTGGGGCAAATGCTGAGGAAGTATTACAAAAAATTGAGGAAAAAGCTAAATCAATGTAAACTGTGAAAGAATTTCTGCAGGTTCAACCACCACATTTTAGTAGAAATTGGCCTTCCAAAAACTGGTCCTTTCCTGCCATGGACAGACCCCAAAGAGGCAGATACAGGCACCCAAGGGGCAGAGGACAACCACAAGGATCATACAGAGGCAGACAATGGCAAGCTCCTACACAAAGAGGTGGTGAGGACGACTCACAATCTTTCAGAAAGCAAACCCAATGACTTTCCCCTTTGCAGGCCAACCAGGTCTCAAATGGCAGCCCCCTTAGGAGGAAAGCTGGCACTATTCTCAAAAAATTGGCATGTTGTCACAAAGGACAAATGGATCCTGGACATTATAAACAGAGGCTACAAATTCCACTTTCATACCCTTCCAAAAATAAGAGGCATGCCAAAACTGCCACACAATCAAAGGGCAGAGGCACAAAAGCAAATTTCAGATCTTATAAACATGAAAGCTATTCAAGAGGTACCTACACACGAACAAGGTCAAGGTTTTTATTCCAGGCTATTTCTGGTGCCAAGGAAGGGAAAAGATTGGAGACCTATTTTGGATCTTTCCATCCTAAATACATTCCTACTCGTACCAAAATTCAAGATGCTGACTCTACAGCAACTTCTTCCCATGCTGGGCAAGGAGTCTTGGCTGGTAACATTGGACCTCAAGGAGGCATACCTGCATGTCCCAATCAGACAAAATTGCAGAAGATACCTCAGATTTCTTGCAGGTTCATCCCATTATCAATTCTCTGCATTGCCCTTTGGTTTATCCACTGCACCCAGAGTATTCACGAAATGCCTGGCATCAGTAATTGCCTACTGCAGACTTCAAGGGATACAAATATACCCTTATTTGGATGACTGCCTGATCCAAGCGGACAGCAAGCACATTCTTCTGAAACATCTGGCTTATATAATAATGTTATTAAACTCTCTGGGATACACAGTCAACAAAGAGAAATCAAGGCTAATACCCTCTCGAAATATAATTTTCCTGGGTGCCAATTTGGACACAAACACCCAGATGGCCTACCTCATGCCAGAGAAGCAGGAGCAACTAATTCAATATTTCAAAACACTGGCAAATTGCACCAGGCTGACTGCAAGGAAAATCCTGCAGGCTCTGGGGTTCATGGCATCTTGCATCTTGCTAATCCCATGTGCAAAGCTGCATATGAGAAAACTACAATGGTACCTAAAAAACATATGGTCTCAACACAGCCACAGTTTGGAAACAATAATACCACTACTTCCATGTCTGCAAAAGGAATTTCTGTGGTGGGCTCAAGCATGTCAAGCAAACACAGGTCTTCCATTCAGCAAGCCTCAAGCAAATCAAGTCATCACAACAGGCGCCTCGGACTACGCCTGGGGGGCGCACATGACAGACCGGTGCATTCAGGGCAAATGGTCCCAAAAAGAAAAGCACCTTCACATCAATCAAAAAGAAATGCTAGCAGTAATAAATGCTATTATAGCTTTCAAGGACCTTCTACAACCAGGTCAACTACTGATAAGAACGGACAACACCACAGTTATGTGGTACATAAACAAGCAGGGTGGAACACATTCCTATCCCGTATGCAGACTGGCCATATCACTTTGGAACATGGCCATGGACTTACAAATGGAACTACAAGCACAGTACTTGCCAGGCAAGGAAAACACGCTGGCAGACAACCTAAGCAGGAATATAACAGATCCACACAAATGGATGTTGCATCCAAAAGTTTTTACAGAAATAATCCAAGAATGGGGAAGGCCAGACATAGATCTCTTTGTCTCCCACAAAAATCATCAATTGACAAGATTCTGCTCGAGGACCTTCCACACAAAGGCCTGGAGAGTGGACGCTCTCTCTTTCAGCTGGACATCAATGACAGTTTATGCCTTCCCGCCTCTTCCTCTGCTGCCCAAAGTCCTATTGAAGACCAGAGCAGACAGACCAAAGATGATCCTCATTGCTCCAGACTGGCCAAGGCAACACTGGTACCCACTCCTAAGGAGCCTGACTCATTCCCCTCCATGGACCCTGCCTCTAATGCCTCTTCTTCTGACTCAGCACAGCTTCAAAACTTCACAGTCAGATAAAAACACTCAATCTAGCCGCATGGAAGATTCCTTAGCATCACAGCAGACCCTACTCTCCAAGGAGGTGCAGGATGTCATTTTGGAGGCCAGAAGGCCATCAATTAGAAAAGCTTACTCAGCAAAATGGAAACGTTTTTGTGTCTGGAATGAAACTGAATTTACCTCAAATACTACAATATTTGGCTGAACTACTAAGCAGTGGACTTTTGTTCTCCTCCATCAAAATCCATGCCTCAGCCATTTCTGCAGAATACAACAATGATCCTCCTTTATTCTCTCACCCTCTTTTAAGACAGTTCCTCAGAGGGGCTAAGAATTTAAGACCTCCAAGGAAACAACCAATACCTGCTTGGGATCTAAATTTCATTCTGGAAAAACTGACTTTGCCTCCTTTTGAGCCAGCTGCTTCATCAGATTTGCAATATTTGTCCTGGAAAACAGCTTTTTTTCTGGCTATCACTTCAACTCGTAGAGTTTCAGAACTACAGGCCCTCATGGCTGTCCAGCCTTTTATCATCTTCCATCAGGACAGAGTTTCATTACGAACCAACCTGTCCTTTATGCCTAAAGTGGTATCAAGGGTAGCTTTAAATCAGGCCATACATTTACCTACTTTTTATCCCAATCCTCAAAACAAAGGGGAGAGATTACTACATTCCTTGGACATCCACAGGCAACTGCGTTATTATTTGGACAGAACAAAGCCTTTCAGAAAATCAGAACAGCTCTTTGTGGCCTATGCGGTAGGAGCTCCAGGAAAGCCAATTTCCAAGCAAACTATCTCAAAATGGATAGCCCACTGCATATGCTTTTGCTAATCCTTTCATGGCAAAACTGTTCCTACAGGCATTAGAACTCATTCCACCAGGGCCACAGCCACCTCTGCAGCCTTCCTCAGAGGAGTTCCTACCAAGGATATCTTGGAAGCAGCCACTTGGATTTCTGTGCATACCTTCTCCAAACACTACAACCTACCATTATTCTCAAAATCTAGAGCAGGCTTTGCCACTGCAGTCTTTCAGGGCATTTTGGCTCCTCCTAGTTCCACCTAGTGCCTACCACCCCTTTCTTAGCTTTGGGATTCTACCCATCTGTTATGATTGCAGCTGTATGCACGATGAACATAGTACAGTTTTGTACCTACCATAAATGTAGATGTTCGAGTGCTAATACAGCTGCAGTCCAGGTTTCCCTTCCTCCTTCCCCTCTAGGGGTATTCTTTTATGGTGTATTTGCTTGCAACTACTGTTTTTTGATTATATTGCATTGCATTACTTCATAATTTTTTGTATTGCCTTCCTTCTGGGGGCACCTGACATCTAGGGCAAGAAAAACTGAAGAAAATGGCGTCGGCTGGTTCTTTTATACCCCTGTCGCACTGATGTCAGGGAAGAAGTGACGACAACCGACGCCAGACCTAGACTTTGGAATTCGGCCGACCGAGGACCCGCCTGAAGGCAGGAGAACCCATCTGTTATGACTGCAGCTGTATTAGCACTCGAACATCTACATTTATGGTAGGTACAAAACTGTACTTTCTCATGCATAGGAGAAAATTGTAAATGTCCTAATAAATCCTTGTTATGCCCATCTCTAGGTTATTCCTACACAAAATGTAAGGGCTAAAAAGCTACCATGTGAATTTAAGGCTAGGCTTCTTAAGATCCTGACAAATCAATAGCTTAAAGCTGCAGTGTTCCAGAGATCCTTAATGTATAGAGACTGTACTTTCAGCAGTGACTAGCAAATAATGCATTTGAAATGCACCAATAAATACAATTGGTCTGTGACAAGATAAACTTTTAGACAAGGTAATGACTGAAGACAGCAGAATACAATGGTGTCTCACCTAGAAAAATGTTGTCATCAATTTTCCAAGTCTTTCCCCAGATTTCTCTCCCATGTTCAATGGTATTGCATTATGAAATATATGGAGATGATTGTAGTGCTAAAGTTTGGCTCCAAAATAGGTGTGAAGCAGTGGACACAATTTAAGTTGAACATTTTGAAACAATAAATAATATTCACAAGTTTTGCAAATGCTCTTTCACTACAAACAGAATGATTTTTTTTTTACCTAAAGCAGCTAGCAAAATACAAAATAGGCAACTTTTTTCAGAAATATGGGACCTACAGGATTTATGTGCATGCTTTCTTAAAAATTATGTAATGCGCTATAGTAAGGGCTGCTGCGTGTTGCATGAGGTTAAGATCTCAACTTCATATCGCATATAAAAACCCTGTCCCACTGCAATGATTTTAGTTGTTACATCAAGGAGAAAAAGTACAACTGATGAAAATGTTGTAGCACTGTTTACAGAACCAACTTGGTTTCCCATATTTTTGCCGTCATTCTGTTTTGTCCTTCTCTGTCTTTTTAAAATTCAAACAATTGTCCCACTGGCTTACTCCTTCCACCTGGTTCTAGGTGTTACAATATATTTAGGGAGTAAGGGATCATATTTCTTATCCAGCAGGAATTAGGATAAGTTTTCTATCCACATAAAACTAGCCCCTCTTGCTAAGAAAAGTGCAATGCAATGTGCTCTTTGCTATAAGTCTGTATGTATGTGTTTTATGATTCTCTACATTTATTATGTCCAGGAAGACTTCAGCCCCCACCTTAGTGGGCCTGTTCTTTGATTTCAATGTGGTAGTAGCTTCAATGCCTAGCTACCCCCCTTTAAAGAGTTCTTGTAGTGGTACATCACTAACACCCACCTCAAAAAAGGCAAGGTGGTATCACCCAGGCACTTAAAACTCTCAACAACCTAGATTCTTAGCATCTTGACTGGGATTGAGTGTTGGTTTAATGGTTGAAGTACTTGCCATGCATTCACAACATACAAATATTAAT
This sequence comes from Protopterus annectens, assembly GCF_019279795.1. Lineage (NCBI taxonomy): Eukaryota > Metazoa > Chordata > Ceratodontiformes > Protopteridae > Protopterus > Protopterus annectens. The sequence goes on along the minus strand of NC_056739.1, from coordinate 1,008,596,420 downwards.
TCTTACCTTTTAGGGGCAGCTAGCCAAGTACTTATCTATGACTCTTTGAACTGAACCCAGGTCACTTGGGATTAGTCATTATCATATCTCTCTATGCCTCATGACTTGTACTGACTATGATTTAGAAATCAGAAATACCCCCACACACACAGAATCAGACATTTATGGTTATATATTTTGTTAGCACATGAATCTACTAATGAAATAATTAACTTACTTTTTGACTTGAAAAGAAAACAGAAAAATAAACCTGGAAGTACAACACACTTCTGCTTATTACATTGTCATCTCATTTCCATCTCAACTGCATCATAACAGGTCCTGATTAGCCAATGAATGGTTTGTTACTAAGGGATGTAAGCACTGACACTGGTTTTCTTTGATGCTCTCAATGCCAGGGTTTGCTGCTGCTCCCTTGTCATTTGCAGACATATCACTGATGTTCCTTTCCTCAGAGAATCATTTCTGTTAAAAACTAGAAAAAACAAAGAAGTACTTCCAAGTCATCTGATAAACCTGTGAAGCTACAGCATCGTATACTTCCTACAGGAATTACTCATGCTCATAGGTGTATAGGACCTGTATAGGATTACAGGTTAGGAACTGTCAGGCAGTTTCAACAACCATATGTGGCCTAACATTGTACCATGTAATGTATCAACAGTAGGAGTATCTCCTTTCTTGATAAAGGCCTATAATTTAATTCCTGGGGTAAATTTATCTCTACCTTTTAAATTATGAAGATTTAACATGAAATAGGCTATTCTGTTACACTGCATAACATGTAAGGGAAGTGCCCCACCATTCATATTTTTTTTTCTTCGTAGTGACCAGGTCTGGACATAGAAGTATTAAAGTCCTGCAACAAATGCTGCTTCTGCAGGAGATATAATAATGATTACAGTTAAACATTAGATGTATACCTAGTAAGAAAATGATCATTTTTGGCAACTGGCGTAAGCAACCTACAATAACGTAAGCAATAATGAATCTAAGTTGTCAAAGCTACTTCAGATGTATGTATGTATTTATAAGCAACCCAGGGGAACTGACAAGTCATGTTTCAGTATGACCAGTATGTTATCCGGCCCTATGGAAGTAGTGTTTTTGACCTTGAATAGTGCCTTGATGAATTATTTTGGGAGATTTGAGGGGGTGTAGATGCATGCATGTGACCTGGGAATATTGGAGGGGTGAATTTTGAGATAAATATCTCCTGTAGCAGATTTGCTACCCAGTAACTTTGTTGAATGGTACTTTGGTCAGCATCTGTTTAATTGGTACAGTTTGGTCAACTAACAGATGGCTGACAGGTATGTCAGATTGAAAGACAAACATACCCTTTTCCCTGGGGATTGTGTCATCTCAGAGTTAGAATGTATAATTAGCATGCTTTCCATACCTCTCAATCTCTTAGAACAAGAAATTTGGACAAAGCCATAATTAATGGGAGAGCAAAGGCCCAAAAATAGGGACAATTTTTAAATATTGCTTTTACAAACATAGAAAGTTGATAGAATAAGAGGTTTTGCATTAGCATGCATTTTTTAATGGAATGAAGTTGGAAATTCAAATGCCTATCATTATTTTCTGACTTCAATTCTCAATGCTTTGCCAGCAATTTACCAGAAAACCAAAATATTATGAGGACCATACCAAAAGTATGAGTCAAACATCTGGACATTCTGCAAAAATTTGTACAGTTGAGAGGTGTGATGCTTTCTTTGTGTGTGCTTTTTTTAAAGTTTTGCATATGTCAAGATTGTGTAGTAGCATGTCGATGTCCATAATCTCAGTCAATTTGTTTTGACATTAAGCATGTTGACATAAATGGTATTCGATCAATTTAAGACATTCCACCTATTCTGGGGTTGGGGAAATACTCAATGTGTGAAAGTAACTGACTCTACAAGCAATTGAGGTTATCTAAATGATCATGCCTGTTGGTAATCATGAGAAAGTTTTTGTGGGTATTTGTGAGTGTTTTTGTGGAGCTGACTGAGAAAGAGAAAGATGGTAGTGGAGAAAAACAAGTGTCGGTACACTACAGCAACTAGAACAAGTCAGAAGGTAATTCATGCCGAGGAAGAAGAAGAAGTTGGCCTACGAATGAGGTGGCTGCCCACTGCAATCATTTGATCACAAATGAGTGGCCATTAGTGTTTCTTATCAGGGCAGTGCAAATGTGTGCAGAGTGGAGGATGGATCTGTCTGTGAAACGTACCACAGATTTTATTTGTGAACAAGTTATGTGACTTCTCAGTGAAAGGTGTTGTTCCCTATCAGAAGATATATATTATTGGTATAGTATGCTTGCAAAAGGGGTTATGAAGAAGTACTAGAGAATCATCAGACAACCTATGTAGAAGTCCAAATGAGCCAATAATAACGGTCTAAATGGAGAGGTGATATGTCAGCAGGCAAAGGAGAGTAGCATTGCTGAAATTTAATTCATCCTCAAGTCTTGGCGAGTACCTTCACAAGGTGGACCCTGTTTTTCACAAAATCTCACCAAGATGACACTGATACATAGACTGTATTTACATAGCATATATCATGGACAGAAGTAGGTCAAAAATTAAAAAAAAAGATAGGTGAGTGCACAAGACCCAGGGTAAAACAGTGCCTAATCCTTGTAGGTACACTGGTGCCAGGACTGGAAAAAATGACAGTGTAGAATCCTCAAAATATACAATGGGGCAAGGCCATGCCCAGGGGGAGGATGCCCCCCCCGTTGTAGAAGGAAGTAGCAGTCCACAAAAATTACAAAAACTGATAGGCCAAAGAAGAGCCATAAAGACAATAGAGTGGACTACTGCATATACAAAATAAATTATGTATTGTTGCTATTATGCAAAAAGCCAAGAATTTCCAGACACAAGATATACAAAAAGATTGAGAGGAATTAGAGGAAAGAAAAATACTTCCACAAGTAAAACTGTCAGAAGCCCCAAACAAAAATCTGTGTTCATTAATACAACATATTTGTGAAAAAACATATACAGACCAAGAAACTTTGATCTGTTTGGAAAAAGAAGCATCTGAGGAAGTGCAAAAATAGAAACAGCAAAACACAGCGATTTTTGAAAAGTATAAAAAAGAAATATGGACATGGGAAAGAAAGACAGATTTCATATGGTGCAATATTTATGCAAAGGTGAAAGCCAAATTAATTAACATAAAGAAGGCAGCCCCAAAGATATTTGAAGAGAAATACAGGCAAAGGCATCCAGATGTGGAAAATTCCACAGTAAAAAAAAATATCACAAAGATGGAATGTAGAAAAGAAGATTAGTAAGTAGAAGTTAAAAACAGAAGTTGAAGTTATGGAGTACCTGTGAAGTGAAGGATTTGGTGTAGAAGGACTAACACAGGTTACATCACAGCAAGATGGAATAAGTCCCCAAAGTAAGGAGAAACAGGAAGATCAGGAGACATCTGAAGAATAAATATGGACATGGGAAAGAAAAAGAGATTTATTATGGTGTAATATCTATGCAAAGGAGAAAGAAAAACTAATCAGTAAAAAAGAGCAGCGCCAAAGACATTTGAAGAGAAATACAGGCAAAGGAATCCAGACATGAAAACTTTACAACAGAAAAAATAAGAAGACAAAGAGAAAAAGTGAAAAAAGGAGATTAGTAATGGAGAAATTAAAGAAATAACAGCTGAGGTTATAGAGTACCTACAAAGTGAAGGATTCGTGTAGAAAATCTAATTCAGAAGGCACCACAACAGGGTAGAGCAATGGACATCCAAATTAAAGGAAAACCAGTGGACTGGGAAGCAATTGGTCAGGTGCCATATGAAGATATTTTGGAGCTTTCCACAGGAAACCAGTATACATGTTCACTTGAAGCTGGACAGCAAAAGAAGGAACAGGAAACTGTGGAAACTTTGACACAGTCAATATTGAGGAGGATTAGGTGAGTGAGTTCCACTTTGACATAGCAATGTATGGCAGATAATGAAATTGAAAAGAATGTGCCACAGGAAGATGCTATAGGACTTTCTATAGAAATACCTGCAGGAAATGGAGTACAACAAATGTGCCCTCAGTTTAGGAAAAAATGAGAAGAGTTGCTTGATTTAATAGAGATAGACATATTAAGATCAAAGAAAGAAATAGGCTGCAGAAAGTTAACAAAACCCAAAAAGTTTGAAGTTTGATAAAACAAATGAACACTCTAATTAGGATTGTCCACAGAAATCCATGCGATATAATAGAAGTAAACAGGATATATTACTGTGCAGCTAAATTAATAACTGATAAAGTTCTACCACAAGATCACAGGGTAATGAGGGAAAAGGAAGGGGAGAACTCGAATACCATCATGGAAGTATCAAAGAGAGAAAACTATACAGCAATTAAGACAAGAAGTGTCACTGTTAGAAGAGCATAGAAGAGGGAACAGATCAACAAAAATAGTTAGAAAGATAGATGTGATAAAACCAATGTGCAGTATTAGAACAGATCATGATCTATCATGGACTTTCCCAAATAACAAACTAAAAATCTCAGCACAGGCCGAAAAACTTGACAGATACACATATAAATATAAAGGAAAAGTACAAAATAAACAATTTATTGATGACCCAAAAAGTTTTATAGAGACTTGGGAAACAAGGTAAAAGGAATTGAAAGACCACCAAAAAAAAAAAGGATGAATAGATATATTTTGGAGAAGCATTTATGAAGATCCTGTGGAAAATAACAAAGATGCTAAATGGAAAGAAGAAGTAAAAGAAAGAATAAGAAGTTTAGGTACAGGATATGACATGGGATGAAGTAACAGCCAGAGAGACTGAAACAAAGTTAATAAGAGCCTCTAATTGGAAAATCCCAGGTCCAGATGCAGTGCCTAACTTCTGGTTAAAAGTATTAACATCTATACGTGAATATTTAGCCATGAGTGAGAGCAATTTATATGTGGACCTCAAAACAGGCAACAACCTGGCTAACAACAGGCAAAAAAATGCTTCTACTTAAGAGTGAACCTGCAAGCATCCCTAAAAATTATAGACCAACAACTTGCCTTCTGACGATGTAGAAACTGCACACTGGAATTGATGACTACAGAGTTTATAGTCTTTAGAGGAAAACTCAATTATAGCAATAGAAAAAAAGGGCAATAAAAGAAAGTCATATGGAATAAGAATCATTTGTTCTTAAATAAAGTCATAGTGGAGAGCTGTAAAAAGGGGAAGAATCGAAGTATAGCAAGGATTTCTTATAAAAAAGCATTTGATAATATATAACATTCATGGATAAAAAAGTGCTTAAAAGTGTATTAGATACACACTACACTGATCAACTACATTACAGTGACCATGAAACAGTGGCAGACCACTTTGCAATAAAGCCATGATAATGGACAAATTATTATACCAGGGATAAAAATTCAAATGGGGATAATCCAGGTTGACTCTTTGTTATCACTATTCTATCTTGCCCTTAATCCATTGAGCTGTCTACTTAACAGCTTAGGTCATGGCTGTAATTTGGCTCCTCGAAAGCAACAATGTGTAAAGACTCCTCATCTTCTCTTTGTCAATGATTTAAAAGTGCATAGCTTATCAGATGCAGAACTGAAAGCACAACTTCAAGTTGTCAAAACATATTCAGATGATATGAGTGTCATTTGGTTGTGATAAATGTGCAAAAGCAACCTTTAAAGCAAGAAAATGCAGCACCAAGAAAACATCAGTTTGGGACAAAAATGTGATAAAAAAGAACTTGAGCAAGATGGAGAGTGCAAATATTTGAGAAATGATAAAGGATAAACAATAAAACATGAAAAAATGTGAATAAAACGTAATAAGCAATCCTGTAGAAGACTTAAATTATTCCTGAAAACAGCATTGACATTTAGGAACAAAATTCAAGCTATAAACCAATTTGCTCTTCTTGTCCTTACAGTTTTGGAGTGACTGACTGGCCCCAAAACGTTGTGGATAGATTAGACAGGAAAACAAGTAGAATGCATCATGCTTACCAAATGATTTATAAAAATCAGCACATACCAAGATTATATATTCCCTGTTCCGAAGGAGGGATGGGCCTCCTTGAAATTGATTACATATATAGATCTGCAATTGTGGGATTGCACACATATCTGCTGACCTCACAAGACCCAAACTTAGTGAAAGTTTTAAAACATGAGGAGAATAAATCTGAGATGACTTCTCTGCTTAGTCTAGCAAAAGCATATTGGCGTCAAGCAGGAATAGAAATAAATTCAGAAGTAGATAAAAATCAGGTAGCAACTGAATTTGCTAAAAATTATAGAAAGTATATAAGGTGAAGGACGGTATGAGATGGTAAGAAATGTTGAAAAATGTATAAATATAGTTGCAAGTGTAGAAAACTTCTAGAAGAACCTCATGTTGATCAGGATTGAATGCAGGAATGGTTAAGGAGTGGTGAATTCAAACCAAAAACTTGATATCTGTATTAGGAACTGTATTTAGAACACATCTAGAGCCTGTTTACTGCATTTCCTGTGTTGCACTTATTTTAAAATCGTTTTTTTCTTAAAACTTGCATTTTACCTGTCTCTGGCCTAGCACTCAAGTGTGGGATCATTTATTGCACTGTCCTAACTTGTTGCTACTTGTGTATCTCTGCTATCCTTAAACAAAACAAGAAAAAAAAATCTTGCTTTTTTCCCACTTTCTGAAATTTAAAAAAAAAGTTCAGTTACAGATTTGCTGCTCTGAACTGTTTGTAAGTTTCTTGGAGGCCATTGCTTGCTTGGGCTAAAGGGAAGTCTCTGTGTTCATCAGTGGCAGTGGTAAACACTGAACAGCCTGCCTGCCCCTGTGGGAGTGGTTACTGCCTAAAAACTGTAGTTTTATTGGCCATTTTGGGTCAATTCCAAACTCCTGGATCCCCGTCTCTTAAAACCCTCTTTTGCGCGTTTTTGTGCATAGCGCAGCATCGGGCAGCGCTGCTTAATCAGGTTTAAACTATTCCCGGCTCCACAAAGTCTGCTCTTCACTTTTTCCCTTAGAACTGTTCCAAATCTCAAAGTAAGCACTCTATTTTCCTTCTAAAACCCAGCAATAGCTAGGATAAGTGTCTTATAAGTAAGCACTAATAAACTAAAGCACTACACCCTCTTATACTCCCTTTAAGTACTTGGCTCCCTATTGGTCCTTTTTGATCAAGTCAAAAAGTAATTCCTTATACTATTCTGGCATGTCCAAAAGTCAATTTCAGGTTTAGTCTCCAGTCCAGCTGGTGAATATGGGAATCTTGCGACAATGTTACAACTGCCTTATGTATACAGACTACCCTCTCCTCTTCCCAACAAGCTCAAATATATGTGAGAGATGCAGCTATGTAGCCAAACTGGAGGCTGAGCTCTCTCAACATAGTACTGGCATGGTCAGTCTGGAGGAGAAGGTAATCACACACACCACAAATCTAGTCTCACATAGACCTATCGCAACAGCAAACCAAACACATAAATGCACAAAAACATACTCGGAGGCTCTAAATAAAAATCTGCCCAAGCAACAGAGACCTTCAAAGCAGACATCCAAGCAACTGCTACCCCACAACAATACCCACGTATCACATAGTTCACAAAGTCAGTGTGCCACACAGTCACAGCCCTTAAGGCTAAACAACACACCTAATACACTTGTAATAGGTGACTCTATTGTCAGACACTATTGTCTGATGTCCCTCTCACCAGGCTGAACAAGGAGAAGGTCACTGTAAGCTGCCTGCCGGGTGCCAGGATCTGCCACATAACACAAGCTCTCAGGTCACTACAAAGCAAGTACAAATATGACTCCATCATTGTCCATGCTGGTGTGAATGACCTGAGACGTACCTCCCTGGATTACATGAAAAGAGACATAGAGGAGCTCTCTGATCATGTGGCCCAGGCCGGTATGACCCTGACCTTGAGTAGCATCTTACCCTCACCAAGAATGATACCACAGTAAAAAGACAAAATGATCAATTTCAACAATTGGATAAAGTATTGGTGTCACTCAAAGGGGATCCAGTGTCTGTCAGCCTGGGATGACATGCTTGACAAGCCATGTTGCTTCGCTAGGGACGACTTGCACCTGTCACCCCTGGGTTTTCGAATACTGGCCAAGGCTCTTGATGCCCCCATAGTGCCTTTTTTAGGCAAGGCTCAAAAGACAAACCCACCTCCTTAGACAACACAAGGAAAAAGAAACTAAGGGTAATGCTGCTCAATGCCAGAAGTCTAAATCTCAAGATGCACGCACTTGAGGCTCTCCTCAGTATGGAGAATATCGATATCTGTGCAGTAACAGAAACCTGGTTCAAGGCTCCCGAGAGCATCCCAGCACTACTAGGCTATACCTCATACCATGCTTTTTGGCCCCAAAACTCGGACAGAACCACAAGAGGAGGGGGAGTATCCATATTCATCAAAAATACCCATACCTCCAGGCTAGTGGCACTGCACAAAGCATCTGAGACCATCCATGTGCAACGAACAGTGGGCAAAACTGCCTTCCAGTTTGTAGCCTGCTACAGACCAACCTCCCAAACTCAGGAACCCCACTCGGCTTTCCTGAAGACACTGGAGAATATGAAGGTCTCTCCAAACCCCATTATATTGGGTGACTTTAACTACCCAAACATAGACTGGGAGCACTACTCAAGCCCAACAGTTCCTAGAATTTATAAACTCAAATGCTATGGAACAACTGGTCTCCACTCCCACAAGAGGGGAAAATATATTGGACCTGATCATCACCAACATGGGGACTCTATGTTCCATACCAGAGGCATACCCCTCATTGGTAAGATCTGACCATAAATTAATAACTATGGACATCCATATCCCACCCCCACCCACAGCAAAGGAAACCACGGTCAAAAACTTCTCAAAAGCAAATTTCCCACTTCTGAAAACCGAGGTGAAATCCTTCAAAGCCCCAGGGCCAGTGGAAAATACGGCCCAAACCACAGAATCCTTTACAAACACATTCTATGGATACCTACAGGAATGCATGGATCGTGCTATCCCAAATAAAACCAAGACACACTCCTCCAAAGGCAGGAGACCTGTCTGGTGGACCCCAGCCATAAATAAGCTGTACAACAGAAGGAGGAAGCTACTACATGATAGAGCAAAATCCCTGAAAGGGAAGGCAACTCTGATCAGTACTAGCAAGAAACTACGATCCCTCATAAAATCATCTAAGGCTAGCTTCGAAAGAAAAATTGCACAAGACGCTAAAGATAATCACAAGGCTTTCTTTAGTTATGTCAGAAACCTGGGTGGAAACTCCCAGATATGCTCTGAGTTAGTGCAAAATGACAACAAATACACTGAACCCACAGACATTGCCAATATCCTGGCAGACAGGTTCAGTGCAAACTTCTCCCCCCCCAAATGAGCAAATGACTATCCCAACAGAGTGTAGCCTCCCTGACATCACAAATGCACAGGTGAGAGCTGCCCTCTTCAAAGCAAAAAACACAGCATCAGTGGGACTGGACGGTGTCCAGGGCTGCGTTTTACATGAGCTCCAAGAAGAACTGAACCCTCACTTAAAATCACTGTTCAGTCTCAGCCTTACAACAGGATATGTACCCAAAGAATGGCGTACAGCAACAGTGGTCCCACTCCATAAAGGTGGTGCCACAATGGATCCCGGAAACTATCGCCCTATAAGCCTAACTAGCCTGGTATGCAAAGCTATGGAGCGTATCATCATGGAACTCATAAACAAAGACATTGTGAGCCTCCAAACATTGGATCCTACCCAATTCGGCTTTGTTAAGGGCAGATCTTGCCTCTTGAACCTGGTCAATTTCTTTGAAACAGTCACCAAGGCCATAGACTAAGGGAAGGTAGTCCACACAGCCTACCTTGACCTTACAAAAGCCTTCGACACAATACCCCACTCGGGCATCATAAATAAGTGCACCAGCTTAAATATCAACCCCTATGTCACAAGATGGGTTGCAAACTGGCTTAGGGATAGAACCCACATGGTCAGAATTGCAGGTGCCATGTCAGACTCTAAACCAGTTACAAGTGGCGTCCCACAAGGCTCAGTCCCGGGACCTCTCTTGTTCGGTATATATTTCTCTGAGGTACAGGCTAACACAGGAGGACTATGGCTGACAAAGTTTGCAGATGACTGCAAACTGAGGGCCATAATCGACTCACCAGCTGACACAAGCATCCTCCAAAAAGGTCTCACAGAGACGGATAACTGGTGCCAGAGCCATGGCCTAAAGCTAAATGCCAAAAAGTGCGTAGTCATCCCATTTGGGAAAAACAAAGTGCCCACAAATTACCACATAGGTGGTAATCCATTAAGTATGGAAGAAATAATTAGGGATTTGGGGACCCAAGTAGATTGCAATCTCTCCTTTGACAATCACATTGCCAAAGTGGTTAGAAAGACATTCTATATAGCCCACCTTATCATGAAGGGGTTCACATCTAGATCAAGATAGGTCATTGTGCCCTCTACTCATCACTCATCAGGCCCATAATTGAATACAATGCCCCATTTGGGATGTACCTTACCTGACACCTGCTACAACTATAAAGACCCCAAAAGTACCTCACCAAGAGGATCAAGGGACTCAAACAGATGCCCTACACAGTTAGGCTAAAGAAACTCCAGCTCTACTCAGTTGCTTACCGCCTACTCAGAGGCGATCTGTGCCTGACATATAAAGCCATGTCCAACCCAGAATTAATGGACATGCTCCACCTCAAGAAATCCAAATCCATCAGAACTGCACGCTCCAGTGACTTAAACCTCAGCACAGAAATAAATAGAACATGCTGGAGGGACAGATTCATATCCCAGAGGCTCCCCTCACTCTGGAACAAAATCCCAATCCATGTCAGACAGAGCCCCTCAATGACCCTCTTCAAGAAGAATCTTGACGTTTCGATGGGAGATAGTAAATTTACCCCTGGGATCTCTTCTGTGTCACTGCTAGACAGAGGCATGGTAAACTAACCTTACATGGGCTGTCTTCTGTGACCTACTATACAGAGGCACAGTCAACTAATCTAAGAAGGGTGGCGAAAGCCAAACACACACTGGCTAGGCTTGTAAATGCCCTAGGGCAGATAGCCCAGTATCAACCTATGAACCTATGAACCTATGAAAAGCTGAAAGGTTAATACTGGCGGCCCAAGAGAGTGGGCTACATGCACTTTTATTTAAAAAGTCCATTGAACATAATTGAGAAAGAGATAAACATATGTTTTGTAAAACAGAACTGGAAACAGTTGCACACCTCGTTGCTGGTTGTGACATACTAATGGCAGAAAGATTGTATTCTGATTAATGTGGCAAGACTGATGCACTGGGGATTGTGCAAACATTATGTTATTGAAAGGGCTAAAAAATACTGGAAACATAAGCCACAAAGCATCATATAAAATAATGAATTCTACATCACATGGGATCACCCATTACTAACAGTTCAAAAGATAGATGCTAGAAAACCGGATATAGTGTTCCATGAAAAGAAGACAGAAGTAGCATTGATCACTGAAATCACCACACCTAGTGACTACAGTGTCTTGTGTACAGAGAGACACAAAGTGATAAAATACCTTGATCTGCAGGCAGAAATGAGAGCAATGTGGAAGATACTCAGACAGTTATATTAGTAGTAGGAGCAATGGGTCTTATATAAAAAGAATATACAATTGTATATAGATATGTTACCAATACATGTAACCCCATACGAATTGCAGAAGGAGTCATTACTGGGCATATTGTGTGTGCTGCAAAGAGCACTTCTAGCTGACATCAAAGATTGAAACAATACTAATTTCATGAACTTTAATCATACTTTGATTTAGGAACTGAGTCCATTCTCATCATGATATTAGAAATCCAAAAGACTTAGAGAAATTTTAAAAAAAGATTCTATAGGACTGTTAAGTACACTAACTGGTTCTCTGGCAAAGTAGCTGATGCATGGAACAGACTACAAATTACATTAAAACAAGTACTAGTTTAGATATTTTTAAGAACAGACTGGGCATTTATTATGGGAACAAGTGTTTTGGCATACTGGCAAGCTAGAAGGGCGTTAATGCCCATGCTTGAAATATTTGTATGCATGTATGCATGTAAACTATTGTTTTTTGGTTTTATTTGAATAAAATAAACACATGCTCCAGGAGCTGGCTTTCAGAATTGTTACCCTGTACTTTTTGTAAAAGTCAGTCGACTGGAGATATAGATATTATGTATATAATATCATAACATTTGTATTATATTATTACTGCTAAAAATCATTATTTCTTTGCTTGTACAAGCGATCTTTGCAGGTGTATGAGGTTTTAAGAGAAAGAGAAAAAAGTAATGATTAGTTGGAATTGTGAATTAGACAGTGAGAAATTCAAGCTGCAGCTATTCCTTTATGTTTGCATGTAGAAGTATAACCTAAGCAAATTTATGAGTGCATACCTAGATATGTTGCCCAAAAGAATTATACACAAATTCAAGCTCTCTTAGAGATATCATCTTGTACTTAAAGGAAGAATGACAATTTCAGATGCAGTTTGTATCTGACCTCCTATGTATAATTGCCAGATGTTTTACTGTTTTCCTGAGAACTGTAAAGGGGAACTGAAATAT